>NC_143478.1:48681323-48897982 GCF_027475165.1 Benincasa hispida | reverse complement strand
TAAGACGCCTCAGGAGGTTAAGGAGATGAGACGGGTCCTATATGCGTCTTCCGTTGGTAGTTTGATGTACGTGATGCTTTGTACTTGTCCAGACATTTGCTACGCTATGGGCATAGTCAGTAGGTATCAGTCTAATCCAGGCCAGGGTCACTGGACCATAGTGAAGAACATCCTCAAGTATCTTCGAAGAATGAGGGACTACATGCTCGTGTATGGTCTAGGGATTTGATCCTTACTGGATACATGGATTCTGACTTTCAGACTGATAAGGACTCTCACAAGTCCACATCAGGGTCAGTCTTTACTCTTAATGGGGGAGCTGTAGTATGCCGAAGCACTAAGTAGGGGTGCATCGCCGACTCCACTATGGAAGTGGAGTACCTAGCGACTTGCGAAGCTGCTAAGGAGGTCGTCTGGCTCAGGAAGTTCTTGACAGAATTGGAAGTTGTTTCATATCATATATATCTAGGCCCATTATCCTATATTTTGATAATAATGGGGCAGTGGCGAACTCCAAGGAGCCTCGAAGTCACAGGCGCGACAAACACAAAGAACAGAAGTATCATCTGATCCATGAGATAATGCATCGAGGGGACGTGATCGTCACGAAGATCACTTCGGAGCACAATGTTGCTGACCCGTTTACGAAGGCTCTCACGACTACAGTGTTTGAGGGTCACCTACGGAGCATGGGTCTAAAGGATCGCCCGCGGCTAAACTAGGGCAAGTGGGAGATTATCTTGTACTGGGCTTTTATGCCTTAGTTTATTGTTTTGTACTAGTTTAATGTACACCTCATTTCGCTTTAGGACAAGTGGGAGATTGTTGAGGTTGATTCCCTAAAGTCTCGTGTCTTATAATTTGTAAACAGATTGTACGAACGTTGTATTGTATAATATATGATAATTACTTCACATCTTATTTTATGCTCAATTGTATGTTTTATTTGCTTTACCACAAACCAATAAACATAAAATCCCTAGTTATCTGTATGTAACATAAGTATGTATATGGTGACATACAAGTGGATCATGTCTTGAGTGATAACCAAAATGGTATGTAGTATATGGATATATGAGGAAAACCTTATCCTGGTAACACTATGGATGTAGCCCCTTTGTGGAATGGTCACAAGTGTTGTGACTTGTCACAGATGGTCTGATCCTGATCATTCGTGTAGGGGACATGCGAGCAGGAGCGTCTTATATAAAGAGTTTGACCTAACCACAAAGTGTTAACGTCTCGTTATATAACACCGTTCATGATAGAGACTTCACTTCACTATGATGACCATAGGTAACATGACCTCAATCCTGAGTGAGTTGGGAACTCCTGCCATTAAGAGCGGTCTTTTGATTTGTATGGGTGCGAGTGGCCAGGTCGCCGATTCAAACCTACCATTTTGGGGATTCGTCTGATTTAGGAGCTGGGAACTCAGCTACACAAGATGAAATTCACTCCTTCCCCGAGGCAGGAGTAAGTAGATAGATAGCTCCTTTAAGGGCTGATTTCAGGACTTGAACGATGTGGCGCCACACATCTTCTCTTGATCAGAGAGGTGTTCACACATAGTTGGACTATGTTGTATTGTTCATTAGAGGAATCAATGGTACTTAAGAAGTGAGATGTAACTATAGGGGCAAAATGGTAAATTGGCCCAGCTGTACTTCCGAGCATCTGTGTAGGATCATCGTACTCATGATTGGTTATATCTGATGGACATAGAAATATATCTGTGGTAAGAAGAGTTCAGCTGTTGGTCTTTAGTGGAATGCCTGACAGTTAACGGATGGTGGATCTCGTGGCTAAAGAGTTTAGTTAGCTATTCACGTACCGTTAGAGCTTCGAGCCACAGGTCCATTAGGTCCCCTGGGTAGCTTGGATAAAGTCAAGAATCAGTGTTTGGGTCAGTTTGAAATGTTCAAATTGACAAGAGGGAGTTCGATTATATATGATATAATTGGACTAGTTAATTATATATGATATAATTAACTAAATGTATGAGATATATTATTTTGGAGGAAATTAGATATAAATATGATTTATATCAAGTAGAGGAGAAATTACTATTGTAGATATGTGATATCAAACTATAGGTTAAAAATATAATATGATTATATTCATTAATTATTAAATTGGTTAATTATATGATAATTGGCCTAAAACTTCTCTCGGACGTGCGCTAGTAGGAAAATCCAAAGTCGGTTGTTGTAACCGAAGAATAAAATGAAAATTTGTTTCATTTTGCAAAGGTTCAAAAAATTTCGCAATCAGTGTGGAAATGTAAATGATCGCATAGTTAAGAGCCTATACGGTAGAGTTTTATCATCTAAACGATCACACACCTCGCGCCTAAACGATTGCACGCCCGTACTTAAAGAATCGCTTAACTTTCCTAAACGATCGCATCACGTGCCCAATTTTCTAAATGATCGTCTACCATTTATTAAACGATCGCTTAGTAAAACCTACACGATCGTGTAGATCCTTTTAAACGATAAGCACACAGCTATACGATAGCTCTTTCTCTCCCACTTGCTTATCGTCTACACGATTTGTTTTTCCTCCGACCTCTACCAAATTCACCAAAGACCACACTTTGGATTCTCACTCCGAGAATACCAAAGGCTCCATTTTGGTGGTGTCATCCCCGCTGCTACTCACTTGTTCGTGACTGTTCGTGTTGCTGCCATTCTTGTAGACGATCGTGCTGCTGCAGCCGACTAGATTGCTGGGCGATAGAGTGCACGTAGAGGTCTTCCGCTGCATCTGAGTTCAAAGCTTGAAGAGGGTCTCAACTGGTATAAGAACTCTTTCCTTTATATTTTTATTGTTCAAAGCATGCCGTTAATTAGTGTAAATTGCATAATTGTTCGATAAAATATGTGTGTGGTAATTTCGGTCACAATGAAATCGGAAAGATCCGAACGCGCTCATGGATGCTCTTCGTTAAAAGTTCCTTCAAATTGTTCAAGAACAATGATAGGACTAAACCTATTACAAGAATTCCCAAGAATCTTTTTCTATGTTACAATTTGCCTTTATCTTCGTTTTAGTTAGCTTTTAGTTTCTTTACAAACAACCCCCCCATTACTATCTTTTTGGATTCAAAGGTTATTTTTTACCAATTAATACAGGTTCCCTTGGGATCGACCTCCTACTTCCACTTTAACTACTTGTTAGTTTTAGTAGTTGTTAGAGCATTATAAATTTCATTTGCTTGGGTAAGATAGAATTAACCACACTTATTTTGCACTGATCAAATAAGTTATGATACAACCTAAAAACAAAATAGTAGACATTCAACTACAGAAACTAGTCCAAAAAAATCAGCCCAAAAAATCTAAAAGAATCGACAATCCAAGTTATGATATTCAACTAAAAAAAAGTAATCAGTCCAAATCTGAGATCTGTGGAGTATAGAGTTAAACCAGCCCAAATAAAAACAAAATAATAGATCTATGAACCATATACTTAGATAAGTCCAAATAAAAACAAAACGGTACAATCTATGGAAGAAATCTCTACTTTTTTATGAAAAAAATTCATATATTGAAAAATAAATAAATAAATAAAACTTTATCTGAGGCGGACAGTAGATCGGCGGGAAGAAGGATGGATAATGGTAGATCAGCTCATGGCAGCAGCAACAAGAAGATCGGAGACGGCGGCGAAGTAGGCGACCGACGGTTGTGAGAGAGGAAGAAAGTTCAAAAGCTTCGGATGGGAGAAAAGGGAAAGGGTCGTAGGGTTTATGGGACCACTAAGTCGTGTACCCGATACATGACTTAGGGTAATCGTTGACCCCCTAGTCAACACTGCATGACTGTCCATGTGGCAGTCTGCGTGTGCCAGGTTACTGCCACTTCACATGCTCTGAAGAAGTCATGTATCAGATATACGATTTAGTGGTAATAATCTATCCGGTACACGATTTAAAAACCTATTTTTGACAATAGTTTCAACCTAACCCTATTTTTGTTAATAATTATTTAAAAAAATATTTATGCAGCATCATGGCAAACAGGTCCTTGACACGTGGGATCTAATTTTGATAATATTTGAGGTTCCCTCAATAATTCTGTCGTAGATGTTTTGATTTTACTAATACAGTATAATTATATTGTATATGTTCAAATTACTATATTTCGAGGGCCAGATTTAAATTTTCAAAAAAATTAATCTTTGCATATATTCCGTGGCAGTTTGGATTTTGAGAATGTATCTTCTTTTTTATTTGAATTTTTTTATTTAAAAAGTTTGTTTATCTTATTTTGATAGTTTTTTTTAATTGTTTAAATTATATTTTCAAAAGAATTCTAATATTTAGATTATCATTTTATTTTATTTCTTTGGTTTTTTCCATATTATTAGTATATGCAACATTAGCAAATTTGATTGTACATCCTAGGATTGTTGCTGCTGTGGCAATTCAAAGATTAAGATTTTTGTTTAATGGTCAAAAGGAAGATAATTTGTATTATCATGATTTTCGTGTTCTTAAGATTTCTATGGCTAGATATTCATCATTTGAACAGTTCGTTCATTAGGTCCAAAGTAAGCTCTTTCCTTCTAGTAATTGCATATTTCTCATTTGATAATGTATTGTGATGGCTCGACAAATCAAACATTATTAGGATTGTGGAAGATAAAATGTAATGTGGTTGGTATTTGTTTTTTCTAATACATCCCATAATTATTTATGTGTTAGTTGAACATGTTGGAACTGGTCTACTAGATTCTTCGAGTATAATGTTCTTCTTTGATGACCCATTTACTTCTAACGGAGAACTCGTTGTAACCCATTATTAATTCTAGTAGAGTTTTTTATTTCGATTCATGATCTTTTACTTCTCACATTGAGAAGGTTTTTCCATGTTAAAATTGTTGGTGTAACTTGCTTGATAATTATTATTGTTTCTAGTTGATTAATATCCTATTAGATTCATGAAAGAGGGAACAATTGATCCACAAGATATAATATTTATCCCAACAAAGTGATATTAGAGACTTGGTTAATTAATTGTGATTGCCTTTTGTTGAATATAGAAACTAGTTTAGCTAAGATGGTTATCATTAATGGATTAAATTATCAAATTTGGAAAAGAAAGATGGAAGATATTTTTTTATGTGAATGATTTGTATCTTCTAGGTTTTTTACAAGAGAAGCTAGATGATAAAATTAATGGAAAATATGTCATAGGAAAGTGTGTGGGATTTTGAAACTTTGGGTAGAAGAAAATTTTCTATACCATATTGGTGAAGAAACTCATGCACCAACTATGTGGAACATATCATATCTATAAGAGGATATTTGATTCACCAACATGAGTTGAGTTGAGTTGGTATAATATAACTCATTGTTTGACCCACCAACTTTAAATGTTTGTGGAGTCAAGTTGGTATATTTTACAAACTCATCCAACTCTCCCTTCTTCCAATGTTTTTAATGGCTTCACCCGTCGCCCACGGTCACATTCCAGGAACTAACTTCGGGCTCCGACAACCATCTCTGATGAAAACTTTGGTGACCAACTCCAGACTCCGACAACCACTTCCGATAACAACTCCGACGATGAAATCCAGGCTTCGACAACCACCTCCGATGACAGTTCTGACGACCAACTCCGGGCTTTGACAACCTTCGCACAACCAACTCTAGTCACCAATTCCTAGCTCTAGCAACCATCTCCATTAGACTCAACTCTGACAACCACCTTCATGCTACCAACACCGATGACCAATTTCAAGCTCTGACAACCAATTCCGATTACAAACTCCAATGAAAAACACCTTCAATGACCACCTTTGAACGAGCAACTTCAACGACCCACTCGAGGCTTCGACAACCACCTCCGACGACAAACTCCGACAACCAACTCTAATATCATCTTCATGTGATTAACATTCAGGCTCTGACAACCACCTTCGACAGCCACCTCTGGCAAAAAATATCTTCGACGACCACCTTCGTCCGACCAACATTGGAATTTGAAAACCACCTCCGATGTCAAACTTTAACAATCAACTCCAATACCACCTTCATGCGACCAACTTAAGGCTTTGGCAACCACCTCCACTACAAACTCTAGTGAAAGCATCTTTGATAATCAACTTCAACAACCACCTTCGACTATTATAAGACTGAATATTTAGACGAAAAGTAAGTATGTAGTTGAAAAATACGTAACATATTTTTTTAAAAAAAACAAAAAATGGAAAAAAAATTCCTAGAATATTTTAAAGCAAGAATTAGTGAAAAATGGAAATTTATTATATAATTATCCATCAAATTTAGAAGAATTGAAAATAAAGTTGTTAAAGAAATGTGGTGACATCTCATTTGCTGCTAAGATGATGAGAGAGATTTAATTAAAAAAATCATTACATAGTAAAAGTATAGAGCAACAAGAGGAAGAAGAAGATGATAATGAAATTCATGGAAAAAAAAAATTTGGAATCAAAAGTTTAGATTTCTCTTTGTTTCTCATTTTATTTAACCATATTTCTATAAGAAATGTAATGAGTTAATTGTTGTTCATTGAAAAAAAAAAGAAAGAAAAGAAAGAAAGAAAGAAAGAAAAGTTTTAATAATTAAAAGAAAAAAAATTGCAATCTATATTTTATTCAAATAAATATGGATAAAATTACTGATAAAAAAGTTATAAAACAAAAATAGTAAAAGCATATTATTTAGAGTTCAAAAAACTGGACACATATAAACTCAACAGACATATGAACTCCACAAGCATATGAACTCCACAGATATATAAACTCCACAGACATATGAACTTCAGACATTCTATCTCAACTAAATGTTCCAAACAACCCAAAACAATATAGAATGAATACATATTGACAACTCCTTTGAATTTTGCCAACTGGACAATATCACATCACTTTTCCATTAGTTAAGTAACGGTCAATTTAACACATTGACCCATAATTATTTTCTAAACTTGAAGGACAAAAGTGTCACTTTTGAAACTTAAGCGATCAAATAAACAATAACTTGGACCAAAAGTATATTTTACCCCAAAATTAAAGTTAACCCATTCTATTAATTTAGATTTTATGTACAGTTGGTTAGTTTTTATTAGCTTAGATTTTCATTTTTATATACAAATTTTGTTTTTTTTTAAAAAAAAAATCATTTTGGGTTTTAAGATCTTTGTGTTTGTTTTCCAATATTAGAATCTCAAATTAACACACAATGGACAATATGGATTTGGTTTTGAGCATAATGACTAAGTTACCCCTGTTGAAAATTTGGGGGTGGGGTTCTAAAAAATCATCTTATGTTCTCTGATTGTTCCACATTTTTGCGTACCTAATTTATCCGACGGCTCCTTCCTCAAAACTCTCTTTCCGTCGTCGCCTCTCTTCTCCGCCGATCATCTCTCCCGCCCTAATTCCCTCGATTTCATGGCGAATCCGATTCAGCCTCCTCTGATCCATCTCCTCTTGGCTCTGCTTTTCGTCTCGTCAACGATCGCAACCTCCGATGTTCCATTCATTGTCGCGCACAAGAAGGCGTCCCTCACTCGCCTTAAATCCGGCGTCGAACGCGTCTCGGTCTCAATCGACATTTACAATCGGGGATCTTCGTATGTTCTCTTCAATTCCTTTAATCTGATTTCGCTTTTGTTTTCTAGATTCAGCTTTGCTCACTCTGTGGTCTCTGAGTTGTAGATCCAATCGTTCTTTGCGCATGCGTGCTTTGATTTATTATGCTTTGATCTGGATCTAAATTGGATTTGCTCATACGTTGTTCCACTTCTTTTTTCCTTTACTTCTCTCTCTTGTGTATGTGATAGGTTTTAAGTAGTCGTTTTCTGGGAGATAAATGTTAGGTTCAGGCGTCAGGAAAATGTTACCAATGATTGAAGGATACACACTTTCATCGATGTGAAATTTGGTGCATTTGTATTTTATGAATTGTGGAAAAAGTTCGTAATGTCTTTGTTCGATACCAAGATCCTCAAGGCTACTATGAACTGGAACCGGGCGTAGCTCTCCTAGCTGCAATCTATAAATTCTATATTTTCGTTTTTCTTTAATATAAATATCGCAATACCAAGTCGTTTTATTTTGGTGATTGCTGCATTGGCTGTCAGAATAGACGATCAGCCATTATATTCATTGCCATTTCAGGAGTTGTGCCTAGATCTTGTTTCACGTTAAAAATCTGTTCATTAGGTTTGCGATACTTGCCATGCAACAGGAAGATATAAACTGCTCTTTGAGTGATCTTTTGTCAAAATTTTACAATTTGATGTTCACTTATTTGTTTATGAACGGTAACCGTCGGTGAGAGGAGGGCTGTGTGCGTGTTTGTGTGTGATGAGCACTAACTGAAATTTAGAAACTTTCTAAACCAAAGTAGCACAAGCATCTATTTGACCTACATGAAGCAAATACTGAGAAGCTTGGAAGAAGGGGATTCAAGAGATGTCCTTTTGACTTGTTTACTTGGGCTTCTTTTTAAGATAAATGAGTGGGTTTATTAGGAACTTTGGAAGGGAGGAGTTGCCTGACTTATATATCTTTTTCTTTCTTTTTATTGATGAGATTTACTATTCCCTATCCTTTTGCTTTGTTTAGCCTTTGTACTGTCCATGAGTCAGATTATCCTTACAAATTTACCTTTTCAACTTTATGTACATATTCTATTTCTTCATTTTTGCGTTGCTTAGAGTTTCTTTAGTTTCCTTACTTTATGTTTTCCCGGACTAGAGGGAAGGGAATATTTTCATTTCTAAGTAGCATGGTTTCTAATTATTCTCCTCTTTTTTTTTTTTTTTTTTTTTTTTTTTTGTGTGTGTCTTCACTTAATAATGATCACAGGACTGCATATGATGCAAGTCTGAACGATGCAAGCTGGCCAGAAGATATGTTTGATATTGTGAGTGGCGAGACTTCCAAATCGTGGGAAAGACTTGATGCGTAAGTGATACCATTTGTATAGTATTCTTTCCTATATGTCATGGTACCCCTCTACCCTCCATTGGGTTTTTGTGCTTCTAACACTAATCTGTTGTTTGACAGTGGTGGTCATATATCTCATTCATTTGAATTAGAAGCCAAAACAAAAGGATTGTTTCATGGTTCACCAGCTATTATCACATTCCGTGTCCCTACGAAGTCTGCTCTACAGGTCAAATATCCTTTCGATTATGATTATGCTCTGGTTACTTAAGGTTGCAGACATTTTACCATGCTTCTGGATATCTGTAGGAGGCCTTATCAACCCCAATTTTACCTTTGGATATCCTCGCTGACAAGCCACCAGAGAAGAAGTTAGAGTGGGTAAGTTTATCTCTAGAATGTCTGTTCCGCATCAAGCTTAATGATTTGAAGTCTTGTCAATTTGGTTAACTGGTGCAATCTTTTTGCCTTTGCATGGAATTTATCTTTCACCGGGGCGTAATTTCATCAGGTTAAGGTATGATCCATTCCATTCTCTCAATTCGTCTATAAAACTCTTTGAATGCATAAGAAAACAATTGCACGTTTTTTGTCCATTTATTCACACGAGATTTGTTTCCGCCCTGCAGAGGCTGCTTGCAAAGTACGGCTCCCTGATCTCGGTGATCTCCATTGTCGTTCTCTTCATCTATCTTGTGGCTAGCCCATCGAAATCTGCTGCAAAAGGAAGCAAGAAGAAGCGTTAATTGAAGAATGGGAAGAAGAGATAGGTTTAACTGTGTTTTACCCAAACTGAGGATGATATGTTTGGCTGATGATATATTTTGTTGGGTTAGGAAAGGGTACAGAAACTTTTTTCAGATGATAGTTTTTCTTCACCCCTAATGAAAGTAGAGCTGGAGGAAACAGAGTTAATTATAGACACGCACGAGAGTTACTCAAAACAAATGGTGCAGTAGTTGTTGAGTTGTTGGTTTAAGTTATTTCGGATTTGTTCATCATATTGCTGAGTTGTTTCTTCTTTCTTAGCCATGAATCTCATCTTCATTTTCTTTGCCTTCTGTTCCTTCTCCATAACCTTCAATGGGCAAATGATTCTAAAGTAATAGTACAAGGGATGGACTGAGTGATGTTTACATGGCAAGACCTGAACCCATCTAAATTGTGGGGATCGGGTCGGTTTCTCTACCGATGAGAAATTATTCTCCATTTTGAACGTTTTTTTTTTATATAAATGATTAGAAAATTTCGAGTTCTCCTGATAAAGTAAAATGCTTTCAAATTCTTTTAAATTGATTCAAGTTTATCCAATTATCTAAGTCATTAAATAATTTTTATGTTTTTATTTAAATTCTGGTGTTTTTATAAAGTTTTGATTTATATTTTATCTGTTACATGACACATGTTTCATATTTTTACTTTTTTACTTTCATATATTTTTGTTTTGGTGTTTAACCTTTCGAGTATTGGATTGGAAAATTTTACAAAATGACCCAAAATCCAAAAATTATTCTACCAATGACCTCGTCTTAAAAATTTTTCTACCATTGACTGTGCATTCAATACACCACCAACATTCTACGAAAAAAATTATTTCCAACTAATATTTTGAAGAGAATGGAATGTCTCTTATTATTCACTTTCTGTCATCGAACTCCCCACGAAATTCTCTCATTATTTTCTTGTAGCTTTCTCTCAGGGTTTTAGCCCGAAGATGATTTCAATCCAACATCTTCGGATTCTCTAGTAGCTTTCTCTTGTAGCTTTCATCGTCGGATTCAGTCTACATTTCTTCTTCCTTCAACGGTTTCTTCGGTCCATCATTCAATGTACGATTTCTTCTCTTAGATCGCTTTCATAATAAGTGTCGTTTAGCATTAAATTACTACACGATCGTTTATAATTTACTATACGATCGTGTATAATTTACTACACTATCGTTTATAATTTACTAAATGACCGTGTAGTAAATTATACACGATCGTTTAGTAAATTATAAACGATCGTGTAGTAATTTACTATGTGATCATTTAGTAAATTATAAACGATAGTGTAGTAATTTACTATGCAATCGTTTACTATGCGATAATTTACTAAGAGATCGTGTAGTAAATTATAAATGATCGTGTAGTAATTTAATTATACTCATTGCATATATTACTAAAAGATCGTTTATAATTTATTAAACGATCATGTAGTAAATTATACACAATTGTGTAGTAAATTATAAACGATCATTTAGTAATTTATACACGATCATGTAGTAATTTATACATGATTGCATAGTAATTTATACACAATTGCATAGTAATTTATACACGATTGTTCACTTATCAATGATTTTTTTATCCAATTGTAGATCAATGGCGCTACTTCGCATCTTTGTACGATTTGGTGGGGATTGGGATGAGTCCGGAAGAAATTATGTTGGTGGTCATATGAAAGGTCTGAAAATTAGAAATGATATAACAGTCAGTGAATTAGTGAGTATGATGCACCAACGACTGAATATCGGTTCGGATATGTTTGATATATACATCAAATGTTGCTACAAACTTTTGGTCCCGGCTTCCCCAATTGACATAGTCGACGATGAAGATCTTAGCTTCTTTTTAGAAGGCAGTGAGGCATCCCAGATGCCATTATTTGTATCAGTTACACCTGTTAATAGTCATGGAGTACACCAACATTGCAATCCAACTGATCAACCTAATCCAATTCATACCATGTCTTCAATTGATGATCATATTGAGCCATGTAACTTGGGGGATGATCGAAATGAAGCTTGGTTTGGTTGGAACAATGAACCCAGATGTACTTCACAATTCAATACTAAACATGGATATGGACAAACTTCTTCAACACCTAACATCCATGTTCCAACTCCACATGCTCCCGTTCCACTGGTTGTGATGCCTTCGGCTCTAATGCATTTCACTGTTCCAATCGAACCATTTGTTGATATACCCGGACCATTAGAGGGCCCATCGTATGACAACCTCGTCACAATACCTCATGACTGTCTGAATGACGAGGATATAAAGGTTGGTCAAATTTTCTTTTTGAAATATGACTTGTCAGTTAAATTATCGATGCTTGCAATAAGAAAGAACTTTGACTACCACGTAAAAAAGTCAACGAAGAGCTTACTAACTGTCCGAGTTCGATGGAGGAATGCAAGGGGAGGGTCCGTGCCAAAAAATGAAAGAAAGTGGTTCCTTCAAAGTGACCAAGTATCCCAGCAAACATACATGTTCTCTTGAAATGAGAATTGGTAATCATCGACAAGCAAAAAGTTAGGTTATTGGATATTTAATAAAGTCCAAATACGAACAAGTTGGCCGAACCTACCGCCCAAGAGATATAATTGAGGAAATCTAACGAGAATATGGAGTGAACATTACCTACGGACGGGCTTATCGCGTTAGAGAGTACAGATTAGTGTATGCACGAGGGTCACCAAAAGGATCATATATTGTTGTTAGGGCATACGACGAGGCACTTAAGCTTACAAATCCAGGTACCATATTTGAGGTTGAAGTAGAAGACAGACAATACTTTAAGTATGTCTTCATGGTACTTGGTCCGTGTATCAGAGGTTTTCTAAACTGCATCCGCCCAGTAATCGTTGTTGATGGGACCCATTTGCATGAGAAATACAAAGGTATGTTGTTAATAGCAATATGTATCAATGGAAATAACAACATATATCTTATCGCTTTCAGTGTTGTAGATGGTGAGAACGATGTATCATGGACTTGGTTTATGACTCATTTGAAGGCTTCAATAGGAGACGTTCCCAATCTAATGATTATATCAGATCGTCACATCTCAATTGCAAAGGCGGTTGCAAGGATATTCCCTAATGCATTTCATGCCCTGTTATATACTATATTCGGTACAATACGATGGACAAATTCAAGAATAAGGACATAATCTCAAATTTCTACCTAGCGGCTAAAGCATATAGAATGTCTGACTTTCAGATGTATTGGGCTAAGCTCCATCAATATCCTGGTGTGATGGCCTATCTTGAGGAGGTTGGATTACAACGGTGGGCAAGGGTTTATCAAGTCCATTGTAGGTATGACAAGATGACGACAAATATAGTAGAATGCCTCAATGGAGTATTGAAAGATGCCCGAAAACTACCAATAACAAAGCTATTAGAGCATATCCGTGAGTGGCTACAAGGTTGATTCTATATCCCACATACACATGCAATGGCATGCACAAACATTGTAACTGATTACACAATGAGTATTCTTAAGGAATCAGAATTAATGTCTAGAACATATTGTGTTTCTCCGGTGGATATGCATATAATTAATGTGGACGATGGATATTTGGGGGGGTTGGTTGATCTTCGCTCACGGACATGTACGTGTATGGAGTTTAATTGCCTCAAGATCCCATGCTCCCATGCAATATCTGCAGCGACCCTGAGAAACATTAATGTTCAAACATTATGTGCAAAATGGTTTACAGTTAAGTGTGGGCTTGCTGCTTACGCCAAACCAATCTTCTCAGTCGGACACAGTCAAGAATGGGTTGGAGATTTTGAACCAATTCTACCATCACAAAAGGTAGTTAGTGTAGGTCGACGTCAAATCATTAGGATACCTTCAATTGGAGAGGAGCTACGACAAATACACAGGTGTACAGGATGTGGTCAGATAGAACATAACAAGAAAACGTGCAGACAAACGTTGATAACACCTGGCACCAGCCCATCTAGACTAAACAATATGTAATTTTCGTTTTTGCTTCAATTTTTCTGTACAACACCAATTATACTATACAATATGTAATTTTAGCACCAATTATACTGTACAAATTTACACTATACAACATGTAATTTTAGCACCAATTATACTGTACAATATGTAATTTTAGCACAAATTTATCTAAAAGATCGCCTAGTTATTTATTTGCTTAGTTAAATGTACAACACCAATTGTATTCTACAAATTTAGCACAAACTTATCTAAACAAAAACTAAACGATCGCATAACAGTTAGCTAAACGATCGCTTAGTATTATCTAAACAATCGCATAACAAAACCTAAGTGATCGCTTAGTATTAGCCAAACTATCGGATAATGGATATCTAAACGATCACTTAGTATTATCTAAACGATCGCATAACAAAACCTAAACGATCGCTTAGTATTAGCCAAACGATCACATAATGGATATCTAAATGATCGCGTAACAGTTAGCTAAACGATCACTTAGTATTATCTAAACGATAGCATAACAAAACCTAAACGATCGCTTAGTATTAGCCAAACGATCACATAATGGATATCTAAACGATTGCGTAACAGTTGGCTAAACGATCACTTAGTATTATATAAACGATCACATAACAAAACCTAAACGATCGCTTAGTATTAGTCAAATGATCACATAATAGATATCTAAACAATCGCGTAACAGTTGGCTAAACGATCACTTAGTATTATATAAACGATCACATAACAAAACCTAAACGATCGCTTAGTATTAGCCAAACGATCACATAATGGATATCTAAACGATCGCATAACAGTTAGCTAAATGATCGCTTAGTATTATCTAAACAATCGTATAATAAAATCTAAACGATCGCTTAGTATTAGTCAAACGATCGCATAATGGGTATCTAAACGATCGCGTAACAGTTAGCTAAACGATCGCATAACAAAACCTAACGATCGCTTAGTATTAGCCAAACGATCGTATAATGGATATCTAAACGATTGCGTAACAGTTAGCTAAACGATCGCTTAGTATTATTAAACGATCACATAACAAAAATTATATGATCGCTTAGTATTAGCCAAACGATCGCATAATGGATATCTAAACGATCGCTTAGTATTCTCTAAACGATCGTTTAACAAAAACTATACGATTGCATAATAGATATTTCAACGATCGTATAATGCATAGCTAAACAATCGCTTAATATTCTCTATACGATCGCATAACAAAACCTAAACGATCGTATAACAAAAAATAAACGATGACGTAACAGTTAGCCAAACGATCGCATAATAGATATCTAAAACGATCACATAACATTTAGTTAAACGATCACTTAGTAATATCTATCCGATCGCTTAAAGTATTCGTAAAGACACGTTCACCGTGCGGTCTGAAGGCTTTTTAAAAATTGGAGGTAATTTTGAAACTTTGCATGGGAAAAAGGTCAGTAGTAGAAAAGTTTTTAGGAAGAGTCATTGGTAGAAAAAATTTTGAGTTTCAGGTCATTTCGTGAAATTTTCCAATTGGATTTATTTGCATGCCATTTATTTATTATTATTTTATTTTTATATATTATTGTTGAGTTTTGGTTGTAAAGTATAAATCTGACATCCATATACAGCTTAAACTTGTCGTATTACATCCATTAGGAATCTGAAGTTGGTTGCTTATGAATTTGACCCATACATTTTAAAATGTAAGCTTGTGTGATGAATTCCGAGGCAGTTGGTTCAATACTAAAAGAAAATTGATAATATCTATCAAAAACGAAATTCCGCTACTCTACATCTCATCCAATACGTCGTGTCACTTTTTCGTTAATCAATTAATGATAGAATTAAAATAGGGGTTATATAGAAATATTTTCTGTCTTTTTCTAACTTAAGTGACTAAGTTTAGTCATTAACATTTTGCCCTGAATTTTTATTATCATATTAGATTTTAGGTTAAATAACAAGTTTAATCACTAAATTTTCATATCCATGTCTATTTGGTTCCCGAACTTTAAAATATATAAAATATAGATATCTAAAGTCTTTAACATTTCAAAATTTCGTCAATTATATTCTTAAATTTTGAAAAGTTTTAATAGATCTCTAATCCTTCAAGTGATGCAAAAATGAAAGTTTATGGACATATTTAACATGAAATTCAATTCTATATCGATTAATTAATTTTTAAAAATCCAAACTGTCTATAAAAAACTATTGGATGTAAATATAAAAATTCACCAACTACGTACTTTTTAGATATAAATGTGAAAGTAGAAGGACTAAATGGTTAATGTAACTACTTATACGCGGATTGAGTGGTGTATTTGGACAATATTTTGGATCTATATGCAATTATTTAAAAGTCTTATCATTGGATATGTTATGTAAAATAAATGCTTACAACTATAATTTCGGGCACATACCCACCACGTTAAGCAATTTGCTCTTCTCATTTTCATCTTCTTCTTCTTCTTCCTCATCTCTAAGATTTCTCCATTTCCATTTCCATTCCCAAAGAATCATGAGTTACCCTTACGGCTACCACCAGCCTCCGCCGGAAACCTACCCTCCTCCCGGTCAGATCTCTTTCTTCTTCTTCTTCTGATTTTCCGTCTCCGTTTTCATTTCATCTCATTCTTTCTTCTCTTCTACAGGGTACCCTCCACCGCAGCCTGGATATCCCGGCCATCAGCCACCGCCACCTCCGCCGCACCAAGGCTATCAAGGGTATTTCTATGATGGGTATCAGCCATCGGCGCCGCCTCCTCCTCCTCCACCGCCTTATCATCATCAGCACTATCACTACGATGATCGAAATGATTGTTCCTCATTCCTTCATGGATGGTATGTTATTCCCCTAATTCCTTCAATTTGTGTTATGCTTATTACTCTGCGGTTGATTATTTTGTTGATGCGCTTGTTTGACTTTGTGGTCTTGTTGATTCATCCATTGGTTATGTGTTGTGAAAATTGATTGGATTTGTGGATTTTTTTTGGGATTTTGAAATTGGCAATTCAAATTCCTTCCCACTACTTATAATTTCACTTTGTTTCTTGATCTTCTTTCAATTTGATAGGCTATTTTTCTCTTACAGCAGGAAAAGAAAAAAAATGATTCAATATAGGCCGAGACAATGTGGCTGTCTCTTAGTAATTGTTCGATTGATTTTTTAACTACATTTTGTAATTGCTTGCTCATACATCCAATTGTATAGAATCCTAAGCGACATTATTGTTCCCTCCCCCTTGAATAATTCCTTCTTGCAATAGTCTTTTGTGCTGAGAAGTTATTTAAACCCTTGTTTGGTAACTATTTAGTTTTCCGGTTTTGGAGAAATGTGCTTGTTTTATTACAAGTTCTTTACAATAATTTACTTTCTTAAGGAAACATTTGAGTTCTTAACTACTTTTTTAGTTTTCAAAACTTTCGCTTGAATTTTGGAAACACTTGTAAAATGTAGATAAGAAAACAAAGAAATCCATAACTGAATGTGGTGTTTATAAGCTTACTTTTCAACAACCGAAAACTAAGTTGTTATCAAATGGGATCTAACTTTTTCAATTTGTTTGGATGCACTCTATCTAAGGACATTATAGAATGGAAGGGGCTATCCTGAACCAATCAAAATTATCTTTGTTCTTGTTGTCATGAACGAAGCAGTATTTTTCTTAGTTTAGTTGGCAATAGGGAAAAGTAAATTGGTCATGTAATGTTTGATATGGGTGCACAGAGCATCTGATGCTTCTCCATTAATGCTACTTTATTTGTGATCCAATCCTTTCTTCCTCTTTTTATGTTTCATTAGCTCTGATAAAACTATTGAATTGAACTGTCTGTTTGTCAAATTATTGATAAGACTTTAACAATCTCATTTTTGCCAGTGTGGGTCCATTATCTTTAACGTTGTTCCCTTGTAATTTGGAACTTGATTTTGCTTGTCCATTATCTTTAATATCCATGTTTATAGGCGTTTAAATGTTCCTGTTGTGCATGAGATAGCTAAAGAAGCCCGCTCTTGTTCGGGCGTGTTTTATTGGCTTGCTCCCTTTCTTTGTTGGGTGGAGGACTTGTGTAGAACTTGGATGGTTCTGTTTTTAGGTCCGCGAGGTTCAATTCATGTTTCTTTTCCAAAAATAAAGGAAAGAACATTTAAGAAGTTTGCTTTCTTGCAACAGATAATGTCTTAGTACTTACAGAAGCTTTTGCCCTTTTCCTCCATTAAACTGAGAAATCAAATGCCTAAGAAATGTGAAATAGGTCCTTTTTTCTTCTTTCTTGGTTCTTTTTTAATATGAGCAACCAGCATATGAATTTCATAGTGTCCAATGTGAATGGACTTTTGATTATGAGTAACATTAAATGTATTATCTTGTGCAGCTTAGCCACACTTTGTTGTTGTTGTATGTTGGAGGAGTGCTTGGCCTGCTTCCGGTAGACAGTTGCAAAATCGGTGTTCTTTTTCAATCTATTCAGCCGTGCTGTGTTCGTGTCTTCTATTCTGCTGTGTTCATGTCTTCTATTATGAATCGACGCCTGTTTTTGCATCACTTGGAACAAGATTTGTTTGTTTCTGGTTTGTGTGATTGTAAACCATCTGTATTGTTTGATATCTAAACGCTCCTATTTACTTTTATACATACCTAAATAAATAATAGTTAATACTAGTAGACTTGAAATCCCTATTTTTGTCATCCAGATCAACTTCTTTAAGATTTTGATGCATAGTTTCTGTGGAGCCTTAAAATTATAGAAAGAAGAAAATGCTATTTGAAACTTGGTTTAATCCTTCATTTGGTATCCAAACATTTTGATGTTGTTAGTGGCAAAACTGATGTTGGGCCCGGCTTTCGTTTTTGCAAAAGTGGGGGTTCCTTTATTTTTTTTATTTTTAATAACTTTGACCGTTGATCATGAAGCTAAAACATCTGAATAAATTTCTTTCCAGAAGAGATTGGAAGTATGAGCAATAATAATCAGGACAGGTATTTTCAGGTATTGGAAGCAACAAACAAGTAAGAGTCCATTACCTAGGGAAAGTGAGGACACAAGGAGTTCATATAATTGTTGAAAATAAAAGAATTGAGATTCCATCAAATCTCTCATAAGGTAAAAGAAATGAATTTTTTAGGCACCAATAAAATGTAAGGAAGAGTAGAGTCCTGGGAGTAGATGGCAGAGAGAAATAGAAGGGTTCCAAAAAGCAATTGAGAAATGAGAAAACTGGAATTGCGAAGTCTTGTCTATAACATCGATGCAGATTACAAATTGAAAAACTCCCAATAATTACAATAAACACCAATACACTAAACTCACGTAGCTAAATAAAAATCCCACAGGTCAGTTTCCCTAACAAAGAAAAAGGTACAAAGTAAATTCAAAAGCCTTCAAGGAAACAAGTATCAATCTACAATGTCCATACAAACTTAGGAGCATCTTTCCTTGGTCCTACTAATGTACGGTACAGATACATTTTCCCTACTTTCTGCCCATCGTCGCGGCAGAATTCCGACTGATTGTTCTCGTCAATGATCTCCACGTTCAGCCTCGGCATCTTCTTTGCTAA
The DNA here is from genome assembly GCF_027475165.1 of Benincasa hispida. NCBI lineage: Eukaryota > Viridiplantae > Streptophyta > Magnoliopsida > Cucurbitales > Cucurbitaceae > Benincasa > Benincasa hispida. The sequence goes on along the minus strand of NC_143478.1, from coordinate 48,878,745 downwards.
TGTCTTGCAGCCACCAAGAGTAATATTGCAGGACGACATCCAAAGGGATCGCATTGTTTCATACTTCCCAACGTCCTGCAGAAGTGCCATGTCACCAAACGGGCTGTCCATGATCTCGAGCTTGCGGAGTTTCTTGCAACCATTCAGTACGTGAATCATTCCCTTGTCACTGTCCCCAGCAAATGCTAATGAAAGCATTTCTAGATGCTTTGCATATTCACCAATGTAATAGAAGACCTGATCTGTAAGAAGGCCCGAGAGAGATAAACGTCTCAGACCTTTGCACGCTTGAACAATTGCCCCAAAACCTTCATCCAGTGCATTCCCAGTCACGGGGTCCGGTTTTGTGGGATCGAGGATGCACAACCTGAAGCGTATGAAGTTTGGGTTGTTCTTTGCTACGGTTACAAGGGCAGCATTTGTCATCTGATGGCAGAAGTATAATATCGAATGAAGTTTTGGGCAACCCATCGATATAGCAACCAAACCTTCTTCTGTGACAGCAACATTACCAACCCCGGAGAGATCAGACGGGAAAACCCTCAATTCCTGCAATTCTTTACAAGTTGAAGCAACAACTTCCAGTCCTTTGTCTCCAATACCATCCAGAATCTGTGAGGATCACCCAAGATCACTTCTCGTCATTTAAGAGACATAAAATAGACCCACATATAAAGGTGAAATCATATACATATAAAGGTTTATATTGTAGTAGTAAGGTCAAATGATCATACCCACAAGCGCTGAAGTTTCTCGCAATATCGAATAACCTTTATGAGCTCGTTGCCATGAAGCCCAGGAGCATAGCTCAGGTTCAAGGATGTCAAATTTGAGCAAATTGGGTAAATGGAGGCCAGGCAGCGAGGAGAAACATCTAAAAAACCAGATAAACTCCTGATCGATTTGCATTTCAGAATGGTGTTTTTGAGATTGTCATACATCTCAGAATCTCGATCGTGAACGTAAGACCCTGTGCCCAAATCCACAAGTTGAGGAGCACGTGCCAATATATTTTGCAAGGTTTCAAGAGGCACCGCACGGTTCAGCCTCAAACTCTTGAGGTTAGGAGATCTCGCCACAAGCCTCTCAAGGGCGCCAAGATTTACTTCGCCTCTGAGGCAAGCAAAATTCAGACAGACAAGAGATGTGCAGCTCTCTGGAAAGCAGCTAAGCCAGTAATTACTATGGTCATCAATTTCATTCTCTTGCAGGTCCAGCTCCCTCAGAAACCTAAGTGAAACAAAAACCCAACGGCAAACAGAAAGCAAAACACATCAATAAACCATAATCTCGCATCACCCAAAGACCCAACAAATATTTTCCAACTACAATCAATGATAAATCTACACAGCAGCTGAAGAAAAAACCCACTGACAGCATAATCTCTAAACATAGCTCTAAAGTCAGCAATCAACAACACAACACAACAGACCATCTATCCTTAAAATGCTCAGCTCAGACAGACAGAGAGTTTCAAAAACTAATACAGAGCCACCAACTACCAAGAGTAGTAAGTAAATGTAATGTCTCTAATTACAGCCCAACAAACAAAGCTCAACAGCAAAGGAAATTTCTTCTTTTATTATTATTATTATCATTTTACCTGCAATTGGCAGCAATGGCAGCAAGGCCATTGGTGGTGAATCCCTCGCAGCTGAAGAGAAGCAGTGACTTGAAATTGGGAAAGGATCGAGAAAGAAGCTCAAGGCTGTCGTCGGTGACGACCATCCGCTTCAGACGGAGCTCCTCAAGGGAAATCCGGCGCTTAGCAAAGGCTTGGATCCAAGGGTAAACATAGCCACCCCAATCATGAGGGACCAAATTGAAATCGGCGAAATGGGGCTTTCCCTTTAGGGTTAGGGATTTAACACATGGGAATCTTCCGATTAGCCTCTCTGGCGTGATGGAATAGCAATTTCCGACGAATACTTTCTGTCTGCTAAATCTCTCAACTCTGTACCATAATTTGCACACCAACGACACCGCGTTCCGGTCGCGATGAGACGTTACATAATCAAAAACATGTTCTAAAACCTCGTCGGGAAAATAATTCATCGTTTCTCAGCATCCAAACGGAAAATTCCCCCCCCCCCCCCCCAAAAAAAAAAAAAAAAAAACCAGGAGAGAAAAAAAAAATAAAAATGGACGCAACTTTCCCCAGGGAAAGGAAAAAGAAGCAGCAAACACTTTCTGAAGAAAAAAAATATACTTAACCTCCAAAAGGAAAAAAAAAAACGAGGAAACCCCTGCTTTATCCAGCAGTATTACATACCGGGAGAAGAAGAAGGGGACAAATTGAAGCAGATCTCCAACGGATTCGCTAATGAAATTTGAAATCCGCGGCGAAGTTGACAGATCGAAGGTGGTAAAGAGAACATAAGAAGAAATCTTGCATCTGGGCCAGTTCAAAAACGTAGATCTGCAGAGGGAGAGAGATTGGGGGAAAATAAATGGAAAAATTGGGGGAGAGAATGAAGAGAATGATGATGATGATGAAATGAAAAGCAAAACAGAGTTTGATTAGATCTGTTGAAGAAGAACACAAAGAAATATGTACAGAAATTAAAACTAAGGGATTGGATTCTAATGATGCAGATGAGAGAGAGAGATAGAGAGAGAGAGAGAGAACAGAACAAATACGGAAGAACAGCGTCGTCGTCTCTCCTCTTCCACTCAAAAAACGAACTGAGAGAGAAATGGAAGAGCTTGAGAAAGGTAACCATGGTTAGTTTTTAACTGGAGGTAGTTTAACCATGAGTCAACATGCATGTGTCCTTATCTCTTGTTTCGAAGAGAGAGAGGCCCCCACACTGCCCCTTGTCTTAAATTTTTATTTTTATTTTTTGAAAAAAAATAATTTTAACTTTTTGATCCATTTGATTTTGGATTAATTTTAAAATGTTATATTTTTACTTCTACCTTTTTATTTAATTCAGTTTTATTTACATTTGGCTTTTATGCTTCAACATCAAATACTTTTAAATTTGATTTTTCATTGAATACCTAATTTTGATTAATGTTAATTAATTAATTTAAAATAATTGAAAGAGGTATAGTTAATTAGCTTTTGTTTGTTTTTTTATCATTATTAAAATTAATTTTAAATTTTTACATAGTGATTATTTGAAGTTAAATTAACATCAAAGACCAAGACAAACATTAGTAAAAATTAAGACTACAAAATTGTAAAATATTGATATTACAGACTAAATGAAAACTAAACTTAAAATTTGTAATTTAGGTCTTGTTTAGTAACTATCACGTCTTTTATTTTTTATTTTTGAAATTAAACTTATATTCTCCTCATTTTTTATGATGATTTGTATTTTCTTAAATACAATTTAAATACAATTGTTGAATTTTTAGCCAAATTTTAAAAACAATAACAAGTTTTTAAAAGCCACTTTTTTAAGTTTTTAAAATTTGACTTCCTTTTCTAAACCATTGGTAAAAAAATAGATAACAAAGAAATAAATGTGGAGATTGAAGTAATATCTATAAGCTTAATTTTCAAAAACAAAAACCAAAAATAAAAAACCAAATTATTACCATACGGGACTTTAAAGATTAAAATATCATTTTGATCTCTATACTTTAAAGTGTGTTCAAAATTGTCAAATTTTAATTCTTATACTTTTTTAGTTTCTTAACATTAATTTTTACTAAAATTGGTTAAATAATAATAATATTTTCTACGAAAGACAATGCAATATATGAATATGTTTTAATAGTAAAAATGCTAATAGATGACAAAAACAATAAACTAATTGTGGAGACTAAATCTAAGAAAACTAAATTTGGACACCTGAAAATATAGACAAAAATTTAATGAACTTTAAAGTATATTAACTAAAATGATATTTTAACCTATTTCAAAACTTATGAATGAAGTAAAAATTAGACTCAAAATTTAAGGATAAAAATCTAACATTTTGAAAGTAATTAGAAATTTAAGAATAATAAATATCTGGGCAAATATCAATTTATACCCCTGAACTTTGGGTTGTATCAATTTAAACCCTAAACTAATAATTGTATAATTTAAACCAAAACTTTGGGAGTTGTATCGATTTAAACGTCAAACTAATAATTGTATCAATTTAAATCTCGAACTTTTTACAAATGTATCAATTTAAAACTTGAAATTTTATGCATGTATCAATTTAAACCTGAACTTTCATAAATATATCCAAATAAAATATAAAGAAGGGTTTAGATTGATAAACTTATGAGAGTATAGGGTCTAAATTGATACATACAACTATTAGGGCTACTTAAATAAAAAGTGTTTTTCAAAAAATTCATTTTTATTTAAACATTCTTTATAAAAATTGATTAAAATACACTTAAAAATCTATTTTGAGTGGTTACCAAATACTTCACTTTCTTCCCAAATGACTTATTTTTTAAATTAAATACTTGAAAATGTATTTCAAACACACTTTTAATTTGAAGTTTAAATTGACACAGTCTCAAAGTTCAAAGTTTAAATTAATATAACTCCATTTATATTTGTCATAAAATTTTCTTTTAATTATAACTATATTAATAATTTAAAAGAAAAAAAGAAAAAGAAAAAACTGTTTTGTTTTCTTTTGTTTTCTTTTCTTTCTTTCAATCTCTCTCTATCTTTATCTGTAATGTATGACCATATCCCTGCCAAAGTCTTTTAAATGAAGGTGCCAGATAAATTAGACTAGTTTTTGTAGGAAATTACGGTGTATGCCATCGGAAACTTTGATGAGGCTGTATTACGCTACGGCCGTTCGTACGTGAGCGTGATAGGGTTTGACGGAGACAGCTCCATGTGGATCCAATGTTAATGCTCTCTGTTAAATGACTCAGCTTAGCTGAGCCATCACCCAGTAATCCTTTTTCTTTTTTCTTTTTTCTTTTTTCTTTTTCTTTTTCTTTTTTTTTTTTTTATTCACAGCAGTTGGGGTTGGTTTTGGCTTCTTCTTTATTCAACTCATAAAATTAATTTACTATTTTTTTTCCTCCCTCTCAAATTATTGAAGTAATCTTTTTTTTTTTTTTTTTTTTTTTTTTAATTTCATCCATTATAGTCCGGGATCGAAACCATCAACTTTTGACATGGTAATCAATGATTTTCTATACATTATCGCCTTTTTATTTTTCATTTTGAGTAAGTTTTGATTTTTTTTCTCTTGATATCAATAAAGTAGGTCGAGGTTTATCCTTTAGTAAATTTAAAAGATGAAAACGTTTTGCTAATTCAAAAATAAAATTTAGAGGTTTTTTCCTCTAAGGTTAGAATGGTTTGTTAAAAAAATGAATCGTTTAAATATTCAAGTTACGATTAATAATATGAAAAAAGAAATTTAGATTTTTAACCATTTAAAACTATGATTAAGTCGATTTAAATTGTCACTTATTTGTATTGTTTGATTTGAGAATATTTCAACCATTCGATTCACTTCAATCCTATTCACTAATCTCCCTATTTATTAAAGTTTGTGCAAGTGATGTAATAATTGACATGAACGGTCAAACTCACGACAATAGATTGAGTGAAACGATATTGACTAAAACCAACTAAAAAGACCAACATATTTCATGTTCTTAATTAAAATTATATAGAATAAATAGATTGTCCTAGTTAACTAGATCTTAACAAACCAACTCCTAATTTAATCACTTTTGCAATGTCACATGTTGGAATTATTAGAAGATGATCTAATCTTGTGCAATAGAGAGGAGTACAAAGTCTAAAAGCAATCAAAACCTTAAATCTAGAGACCATTTAAAGTTGAAACCACAATCCATGAAAATTTTGAACAAAATCATATCATATTTTGATTTTGCTTTTCAAGACTAACTAAAATGATGACTTAAATATTTAAATGGACCAAATGGAAATACATTCAATAATAGAGTTCGAGGAAAAAAGTGTTTAAAATATCATTTATATTTTAGTTTTTGTACTTTCAAATGTATAAATTATTGTATATATATTTTAATAAATTTTAAATTTAGTCTTTTTTTGTATATATATAGAAATTAAATAATTATTATTATTATCGTTTTCATCCTTACACGATTTATAAATAAAGGATTAATTAATACCAAATTATTTTGTGAAAAAATCAAATATACTAATATTAGAGGCTATTTTATAAGATTGAGTGAAAGTACATGTACAAAATTCGTATATTTAAAAATACAAAACTAAACTAGAACAAATTGCAAACTATGAGAACTAGAACAAATGAGATGTGACCCATTCTATAAAACTAATGTTATATGACATTTTACTTAGGACTTAATTAATTTAATGTCCTTCATTTGAAAAAAAAAATACAAAATTCATCTCTTTTCTGTTTCGTCTGGAGACAAGTGAAAATGAGAATCTAGAGCAGAAGTTCAAAATGCTAAGAGGTCAATACCATAGTTTACTTGCAATGGTTATATTAACAAAATGTTATCTACCATTAAATTTTAGAAGATGGATCAATCATTTATAGAGTGTTTGGCTCACCAATATGAGTTCAGTTGAGTTGGTATAATATACCAATTTAATGTTTGGCCCACCGACTCTAAATGTTAGTTGAGTTTAATTGATATATTTTACCAACTCACCTCAACTCTCTTCTTTCAATGTTTTAGTCACTATCGGCAATTATCGTCGTCACACTTCGAGAACTAACTCCGAGCTCTGACAACCACCTTAGATGACAAACTCCGACGACCAACTCCAAGCTCCGACAACCATCTCCAATGACAACTTTGCGCGACCAACTATGGACTCTGAAAATTGCCTCCAATAAGAGAACTTCGACGACCAACTCCAAGCTCCAGCAACCACCTTCAATGACAACTCCATGCAACCAACTCATGGTTTTGACAACCTTCACATGACCAACTCCATACCAATTTTAGGCTTTCGCAATCACCTCCGATGACAACTCTAGTGACCCAACTTTAACGACCACCTTCGCACAACCAACTCCGGTGATCAAGTTCAGGCTTCAACAACCACCTCCAATAGCAAACTCCGATGATGAACTCTAGAAACCACCTTCGTTGGCTGTGACAACCACCTCCGACTACAAAACTCTGACGAAAATCACCTTCGATGACAACATTCGAGCGAGCAACCCTGATGACCAACTGGGGCTACAACAACCACATTCCATGACAAACTCCAGCATCCAACTCTAATACCACCTTCATGCGATCAACTTTGGGCTCCGACAACCACCTCAAACTACATCAAACTCCGACAAAAATCATCTTCGACAATCAACTTTAACAACTACCTTCACGTGACCAACTCCAGGCTCTAAAAACCACCGACGACGACAAAACTCCGACGACTAACTCCAATACCACCTTCATGTGACCAACTTCAAGCTCTGGCAACCACCTTTGATTACAAACTCCAATGAAAACCATCTTCGATAATTAACTTCGACAACCACTTTTGACTACTTTAAGACCGATGACGGTTAAAATATGTTGTACAATTGTTGATTATATAAATAATAATATTTTATCTATATTAAGTGCAATATTTATACGCATAAATTTTTACAATATATTTTTATTTAATTAAATGCACATATCAAATGAGTGTTTAGAATATTTAGACAATAATGTATGTAGTTGAAAAGTATGCAACATATAACAAAAAAAAACCATAAAATGAAGATTTTTTTAGAACATTTTTTAGTAAAAAAATTAGTGAAAATGGAGATTTGCTCTTTGATGATCCTCCAAACTTGGAAGAATTAAAAATAAAATTGTTAAAAAAATGTGGTGGCATTCCATCGGCGGCTAAGATGATGGAAGATATTCAATTAAAAAAAATCATAACAAGAGTAAAAATACAGAGTAACAACAGGAAGAAGAAGAAAAAGACGATGATGATGCATTGAGAAAAATTAGGAATCAAAAGTTTTTATTTCTCTTTGATTTCCAATTTTATTTAACCATGTTGCTGCAAAAAAATATAGTTAGTTAATTGTTGTTCATTACCCAAAATGAAAGAAAGAAAGATTTTAAAAATTGATATAAAAAATTTCAATCCATATTTTACTCAATACAAAAATAGGTTGAATTATTGAATAAAAAAATTTCAAAACAAAAATAATTATAATAAAAGCATATTATTTAGAGTTAAAAAAAAATTCCACAAAATATCCAAAACATATAAACTTAACTTTGCACCTCAAACAAAACTTAGATCAAATAACTTTGCATCGCAAACACAGACATATAAATTCTATATATGAATTTCAAATATCATATCTCAATTTAATGTCCCAAATAATCTCCCGACTTTAATGTTCGTAGGTATAAAGGAACTCATAATTTGGTAAAGTAGAAAATAGTATTTTAACCCAAAAAAAAAAAAGATTCGGACAAAATATAAGACGAGCTTGAAATGAAGTTGAAATGAAATACTCTCTCTCTCCACACACACACACACAAAAAAAAAAAAAAATAAATAAAAACCCTCAGAATTACTCACACAATTGATTAAAGTGGGTGTAATATTTACTTTTTACATGATGATGATGATGATGATTCAGTGCGATATGGTGTACCGTACTGTGGTGTAATAGTCTAACTTTATTGGTTGCTTCCCTCATCTTATCCAAATCAGTCGGTTACTGTGTCGCTGAGAGAAATGCCACTCTACTTCCCTAACCACGCCCTTACCCTATACCCTCCTTCATCAGCCCCCTTCAATTTCTCAAAATTTCCCCTTTTTTTTCTCCTCTACTCTTGATTCTGTGAGTTTCACCCAAAAAGGAGAAAAAAATTATTTGAACAATTTTTTTTCATATTAATTGAAATGAGGTAAATAATAATAACGATATTTAATCTTGTAAATACATGATGCTATGTTGATTTGCATCTTTTATTTTAATGAAAAAATGTATTGGTTTTTTTAGAAATAATTTCAAAGTTCAACTAAATTTCTCAAAATTAAAAGCTATAATGATGACTGTTTTGGCATAATTTAACTTAAATACCATTTTAATTTTTTATGACCAGTTTAGTATGCATTCTAGATTTTGTTTTATGTTTTTCTAAATTACTAATTCAGATGGATTACGCAAAAATTCATTTGACACATTTTTTAAATTATTTTTTGAATTTTGTGATCAAAATATTATTTAAAATAAGATTTTCATTTTTTAGTTTAAAACAACGTTTTCATTTTTTTTTAGTTAATCCATATTTTAAGTATGAATTTAATCATATATTATTCTTTTCAATATTTTTCACATATCCACAAAATTAATATGCTACAAGTTTTAACATAACTAAATATTACCATTAATTATGATTGTTGCTCCAGGATTTTGAGCCATTCAGTAAAATAAAAGGAATGACGAAATAGAGATCATTAATACATGGCTTTGAGCCACCTAAGTAGGCTCTGTCATCCTGTCATTTAACATGTTTTATATATATATATAAATTAAAAGGTTGAAATCTCTGGTTAGGATAATTGTGTTAAAAGTAACAATAGTAATGAAGTATTGAAGGATGTAAAATTTGCAATTTTAGAAAGGATGTATATAATGGAATGATTAATGGAATTGACTAAGACAACCCTCTCATTAATCCACCTTTAATCTCTAATTTTGTTTACATACCTTTAATCTCTAACTATTATTATTAGTAGTAATATATCCCAAACTCCTTCCATCAATCCCCTTTTGATTTTTGCATTATTATAGATTTCCTATGATTGCCTCTCAACCTCTACCTTTTTTCCCCTATATTATTCACCCTCCTATATTTTCTAATCTTTTTAATGATAAAAAGTTCACTTTTTAATGATAAAATTTTAATTTAAAAACTTACAAATCCATCTAGATAAATTAGTTAAGACAATTATGTTTAAAGAACTTCATCGATTTAAACCACATAATAGGATAAATCGTTCAATTAAGCAATAAATTCAAGGATTTAACCATGATTATGGTTTTTTTTTTTTTTTTGTTGGTTTAGTTCTTAATTTATTTTCTCTAAATTTAACCACCAAAGAGAGATATATTATTGAAAAACACTAAAATATAAGATATAACCAAGAAATTGCTTTTAATTAAGTGATGAACAATATGTATTTTAACTTCAAGTTGTTTTTTTTTGTTTAAAAAAAATATATATATTATTCACCCACAATTGCAAAGAAGGAAATCGACTCTATAACTTGTGTGATAGTAATCAATATATTATTGTTAACTAAACTATGCTTAGATTCACATCTAACTTAAAGTTGAGATATAGAATTGAAAGGTTACAAAAATTTAGTAATGTTATAAATGTGGTCTATAAATTTTAAGGTTTGTATCTACTTAATCTAAAGAGTAATTTTTTTAAATGAAAAACTGCTAAAAAAAATTTCAAATATAATAAAATGTCATTTCTATTAGTGATAGATCAGATAGACATCTATCATTGACACTGATAAGATGTCTATTGTGGTCTATTACTTATAGATAATGAAGTTTTGCTATATTTATAAATAAGTTGAATAATTTATTTGAAAACAATCCTAATCTAAAATGATACTAAACATTAAATGCTAAGACTCGTTTGATAACCATTTAGTTTTTTTTTTTTTTTTTTTCTAAATTAAACCTATAGACAGTACTTCCACCTCCAAATTTCTTCCCTTATTTATCTAATTCTTACCCATGGATTGTAAAATCAAGCCAAATATTGAAAACTAAAAAAGTAGCTTTTAAAATCTTGTTTTTGTCTTTATAATTTGGCTAAGAATTCAATCATTGTACTTAAGAAAGATGCAAATTATTGTAAGAAATGGGGAGGAAATAGACTTAATATTCAAAACAAAAAAAATAGAAAATGAATATATTAAATAAAAATTTAAAATCATTGGAACGACTATCCTCCGATGGATAGAAGATGACAACAATGGATGATCACAAACGACAGTCTTCAAAAAAATAGAACCTGCAAAAAAAGAAACTCGTTACAGTTTAGTCACAGATCTCGCTCTTTTTAAGACATTTCGCAGCTCTGCCCAAATGTGCAAGTAGTTTTACAGAAGTGTCACGTTGTCCCCAGGATAAAATAGTCCAGAAGAAATAAATTTGTCTCGATCGGAGCTGTATTGTAACCAACTGAAAAACTCACACCCTTCAGCACTGATATGCTCGGAAAACTAAAGAAGGAAGAAGGAATCAAGAGAGAAATAGAGTGAAATTATGAAAAATGAGTTGTGAAAAACTAATGAAAGGCCCGCCTATTTTATAGGCCTCGAAGGCCAACTGCGGCGCGAAACCAACGGGGAGAGAAGCGCGTGCAGCCATGGAACACTTTTATTTGTTTTTAAAAAATAAAGAAATAATAATTATTATTTTTAATAATAAAACACACACACACATTTCATCCGCCTAACCGGACAATGGTGGCATGCGTGCATGTGGAATGACCACCATATCCACATTTGTCTATCTCCCTACTCTTTCTAAAACATAGGTACCCCTTAAGGCCCAAACCCATAACTCAAGGTGGGGGTTTATAAAGGAGGTTTCACTTCCCAATCTTAGCAATGTGAGATTCTCACTAACAGTCCCCCACTTAAAATTTAAAATCATAAGAAAAGCATTTTTCCTCAAGCAATATTAGTCTATATAACATTGTGCATAAGCAAAGGTGTCTTGCATCTTGAACCTTTACGTAGTATAGATAATTCAAAATATACTAGAGTAACTCTTAGTTTTAAACTCTATCTTTAACAACATTTCACACACATCATCATTAGGGTGTAGTTCGAAAGTTTGTGCTCTAAGGCCTAGTACGTGTATCCTGGTTTAGTGAACACTCTAGAGAGTTTGCCAAAAACTCCATAGGAAGTGACCCCCACTTCTACCTTCACATAGGTGAGTCTATCAAGAGTACTCCTATAGCTAGGTACCCTACTTGACGTTAAATATGAAGGAACTCTAACTAGAGAGAACCTTGAGCGGAAGCAAGATCGACCCAATTTTCATTTTTCATTGAATTTAAGTTTTACAGTAAAACAAAAACAAGATATGCATTTACATAAATTATAGCATGCAATACTAAGGAAAACTTAAGGTTTCAGAAACTCTTACCTCTGAAGAACACTTTCTTCAAGAATCCCCCAAACAAGTCACGAACGGATCTCCTTCTCCAAATGGGACACCGCCACTTGAGAACCCTCTGTATTCTCTTGGGACAAAGGATTCAAGCAAGATTGTGAGTTTTGCTTGAATCCTTGAAAGAGGGAAGGGAGATGGGGAGGAAGGGAGGGACTTTTCAGAGAACTTTTCTCTTCTATGTGTTTCTTTTCAGAAAGAACTCTTCTCTCATTCATCCATAGAGAAAAGATGAATCCAATACCATCTATCTCTCTAACCCCATGTACTTGGCTAAGAGAAATTAGGGGGAGAGACTTATAACTCTCTCCCTTTAATTAATTAATATTAATTTAATAAGATAAAATTAATAATAATTATACATATAATAAAAACCTTATTATATGTATATGTTATATCCCATATAACACATAATATATAGTTACATATTGTATCAAATACAATATAACCTATAGATATATTTTCTCTCAACCATACATGGCATTTAATATAAATCGCATTTATATTAAATTCACATATATGAACCTCATTCATATAATTAACATTTGAATCATAATCAAATATTTAATTCCTCTCAATTTATTTATGGTATTTAATATAATTCATATTTATATTAAATTTAATTACATGAATCTCATTCATATAATTAGTGTTTGAATCATATTCAAATTCCTCTCAAATTACCTTATATTATAATGTACCAAAAACATTATATTAATTATATCTCATATATAATTAATTTAATTAATTTCCTCAATTTATCTGAACACTTCAAATTAATCCAAAAATAATTCTCAATTAAATCTCGTTAAGCTATAGAGGGGATCTTATGGACCTGTAGATTGAAGCTCTAATAATACTTGGATAATTAATTAAACTCTTTAATTAAATTACCCAACATCTGTTAACTGTCGGTCATTCCACTAAAGACCGAAAACTGCACTCTTCGCACTACAAATAAATTTATGTGTCCATTGGATATAACCAATCAACAGTGCGATGACCCTTCACAAATTGCTCGTAAGGACAGTTGGGCCAAAAATACCATTTTGCCCCTGTAGTTACATCTAACTCCTTAAGTACCACTGATCCCACTAATGAACAATAAGTTATAGTTCAATTATGACCAAGCTCCTCTCGGGCCAGGAGAGAGTGTGACCACTATGTTCAAGCCCTAGAATCAGTTCTTAAGGGAGCAATTTATCTACTTATCTCTGCATCGGGGAAGGAGTGAATTTCGTCTCGTGTAGCTGTGTTCCCAGCTCCCCAGTCAGACGAATCCCCAAAATGGTATGCTTGTTGAGTTGGCAATCTAGCCACTCTCACCCATACAAATCAAATGATCGCCTTCATGAGCAGGAGTTCACAACTCACTTAGGATTCAGGTCATGTCACCTAGGTCATCCTAGTGAAATGCAAGTCTTTATTATTAACGGCGTCATATAAAAAGACTAATCATTTCGTGGTTCAGTCTTATACAAACTCTTTGTATAGGATACCCCCGCTCACATGTCTCTACATGAATGATTAGAATCAGATCATTTGTAGTACTTTACAACACTTGTAACACCTACTAAGCGGGTTGTATTCGTAGTGTTACCAAGATAAGGTACCCAACCTTATCCATCTACTACAGACCTTTTAGGTTATTATTTAAACAAGATTCACTTGTATGTCTCTACATACTTGTTTAAATTATATAAAATAACCTCAGATCTTAGTTTATTGGATTTAGTATATGTTGATAAAATAACACTTATTTTATTAACAACAATATGTTTATACAAAGTTTACAAACTACGAGATTATAAAGAGATTTAGGACATCAATCCCAACAAATTATAGATCTCATTAAGAACTATGTTCAACCTTTCTTATGCTTCAGGATATCATGCTCAAACTCTAGGTCATAGGAAGGGAACTCTGTGTTCGTTTTAGCATGATTCACTTCATATCACTTGTGATCAATTATTAAACATTGAACCCGTTTCTTAGGATCTCTAGTCTATAGGTTGGGTTTTCTTTACAGGTGATTCATCTCTTTATAGCATGAGTTTTATCCTTTCTGGGGTTTTGAAAACCTTTTCTTTGGCCAGTCCTTTCATCAAAGGATCTGCTAATTTTTCATCACTCCGTATATGATCCACTCTAACTACACCAGTAGTGAGGAACTCTCTAATAGTACTGTACTTACGACGTATTTTTTGTTTCTTTCTGTTGTAGTAACGGATCTAAATTTTTGCAATTGTTGCAGTACTATTGCAATGGATCAATGTGGCTAATACTGGCTTTTTCCATAGGGGAATCTCTAATAGCAGGCTTCTAAACCAACTTGCTTCTTAACTAGCTATTGCTAGTACTATCATTTCTGACTCTATCGTAGATTGAGCTAAAATAGTCTGTTTCTTGGACTTTCAAGAGATAACTCCGCCTGCTATATTAAAGATATAGCCACTTGTAGCCTTTGAATCATCTGAAAGGGAATTCCAATCACCAGTGTTAAACCCTTCTAGGATGGCGAAAACTTCTGATAATGTAATCCTAGGTGTTTGGTTTTCTTCAAGTACCTAATAACCCTTTCTACAACATTTCAATGCTCTATACTAGGTCTGCTTGTAAACCTACAAAGTAATCCTACAACATAAACTATATAAGACCTAGGGCAGTTAGTAGCATATTTGAGACTGTCTATGATGCTCACATACTTAGTTTAATAACACTGTCACCAGTGTTCTTGAACAACTTAACATTAGGGTCATAAGGAGTACTTACTGGTTTACATTCAAAGTAATTATATTTCTTTAGAATCTTTTCTACATAGTAAGATTGATCCAAAGAAATTCTATTTTCAGACCTAGTCACTTTTATGCCTAAGATTACACTCATTTCTCCTAAGTCTTTCATATCAAAATTTACACTCAACATGGATTTTACATCATTTATAACGTGCAAGTTCGATCCAAAGATAAAAAAATCATCTACATACAAGTATAAGATCGTGCAAAGATCGTTTTTAACCTTGTAAAGATGCATGTGTCACTTTCATTGATTTTGAAACTTTTATACAAGATTAGATTATCAAAATTTTCATATCATTGCTCAGGAGCTTGTTTCGGGCCATAAAGAGATTTATCTAACTTGCAAGCCTTGTTCTGTTGGTCTTGGACTATGAAGGCCTTAGGTTGTTCCACATAAACCTCTTCTTCAAGTTTACTGTTTAGGAACGCGATCTTTACATCCATCTGATATATTACAAGGTTATATAGAGCAACGAGAGACAATAATACATGGATCGAGGTAATTCTGGTTTTAGGAGAGAAAGTGTCAAAGAAGTTTATGTTTTCTCTTTGTCTAAAGTCATTTGCTACTAACTTGGTTTTAAACTTGTCAACTGTTCCATCAGGTCTAAGCTTCTTCCTTATGATCCAGTTGCACTCTATTGCCTTGAAACTTGAGGGTAGAGTCTACTAAGTGTCAAGTCTTATTTGACTCAAGAGAGTTCATCTCATCATTTATAGCTTATTGTCATAAGTTGGCATCTATAAATGACAGGGCGGGTTTTTTAGGTCTTTAGGATCTTCTACATTGTAGGTCTGGAAATCATCCCCAAAATCCTTGACAGTTCTAGTTATTTTGCTTCCTTTAGGTTATGGGTCGGCTTCTTTTGTAGAGGTAGGATTTCTAACTAAGGTTACACTATTGGATCCCGAGCTCTCACCATTTCTCACTTTAAAGAGAAATCTCTCCTTAAAGAAGTCAACATCATTTTACTCAATGATCACTTGGTTTACTAGATCATAGAACCTATAGGCTTTACTATTTATGGCATAACCTATAAAGACACACTCATAGGCTCTACTAGCAAGTTTTGTTCTTTTAAGGTAAGGAATTCTTACAAAGGCTAGACACCCCAAGTTCAAAAGTATGACAAGTTTGGCTTCTTATTGTTAAGGACTTTGTAAGGTGAAGTTGTGTTTTTAGATTTTGGTATTCTATTTAGAACATAATACACAATAAGGATGATTTCAACCCACCAATAAGACGCAGCTCCCAAATTGAGTAAAATAGAAACTACTAGCTCAGCTAAAGTTCTATTTTTCCTTTATACTTTTTCGTTCATTTCAGGAGAGTAAGGTGCACTCTTTTCATGTACTATTCTATGTGAATTAAAGAATTCATTAAAGTCGTCTAAGTTGTACTCGGTTCCCCTATCACTAAGAAGTCTTTTAACCTTTCAGTTTTACTAATTTTCTACTTCAGTTACAAACAATTTAAAAGCATTAAGCGCATCACTTTTGTTTTTTAACGAATATACAAAGATGAAATCAGAGCAATCATCAATCAAAATAATAAAATATCTTTTATTGTTTCTAGTCAAGATGTTATCAAATTCACATAAGTCAGAATGAATTAAATCTAGAGGCTCAAATTCCCTTTGTACAAATTTATGCGGAGTCTTGGTTATTTTAGCATGACTACAATATTCGCATTTATCAAATTCATTCATGAAAAACTTAGGAATCATTCCTAACCTACTCAGGTTACTAATTATCCGTTTATTTACATGACAAAGTCTAGCATGCCAAATATTAAATGAATACAATATATAAACAGAAGATTTATCTTATTCATTTCAAGGTTAAGTTTAAACATTTCATCAGTTGCATAGCCTTTTCCTATGAAAATATTATTCCTAATGAGAGCATATTGTATATAAGTCTACCCCTATAGTCTGAGTAAAGTCGACCATGTTGAGGAAATAGCCCGAGATCAGATTCTTCCTTATCTCCAGAGTGTGTAAGACTTTTTTCAGCGTGAGAACCTTCCTAGATGTAAACTTCAGCTCCACCCTACCGGTTCCAGCAACTTTCTTCGAGCGGTGATCCCCCAACAATATGTTATTATCCTTACTTTCAGTATAAGTTTTAAAAAGACTAAGGTCATGACAAACATGGTGTGTAGCACCAGTATTTATCCACCACCCCTTAGAACCACCGATCACATTTACTTCTATGATCATGATAATTAATGGTCCTTCTGTCAGGTTCACCTGACTAATAGGACGACGCCTGTTCCTACAGCTCCTAGCCATATGTCCGAGTTTATTATAGTTAAAGCAAAGGAACTTTACCGTTTTTCCCGAGGGGGGAGGGGGTTTCTGCTTCTTTTAATTATTCTGGTTGTTGGATCCATGGTTCTGACTTTTCTTCTTGGTTTCTTTTGACTTTTGGTCAGACTTTATCGCGACAGAGGCAGATCTCCCAGGCACGACGTTCACCTCCTTCCTTTGGTTCTGCTTCCGGGCTTCCTTCTCAATCCTTAGGCGGGTGATCAGACTCTCCAAGGAAAACTCTTTGGTCTTATACCTCAAGGTGTTTTTAAAATCCTTCTACAAAAGAAGCAATTTATCAATAATAACGACAACTTGCATACCTTCACTTATTATTTCGTGAGCTATCTTCTGTAGTTCATGAGATTAGGCTCCCGCAGATTTATCATCCGTCATTTGGATTTTATGTAATGACTGATGGCATACTCTTTTGACCTGGCCTCCTCGGTATCGTACTTTTTCTGCAGGGCATCCTAAATTTCCTTTACTATCTTCATTGAGCTGTAGTAATCATACAGATCATTAGTCAAACCATTTAATATGAATTTTTTACACAATTGTTTTCCCTAATCAGCAGCTTCTTTCATCTGTTGTTCAGTCGGATCTTCCTTTGCGATAGTTGTCTTCTCCATAGTGCAGATTTTAGCAACCTTCTTGACAATGAGGAAGAACAACATCTTCTACTTCCAACGTTTGAAGTTTGTTGCTTCAAATCGGAATGGTCGGTTGAGATCAGAGGATATGATGTCATTATAAGTTAAAAGAACCATCACAACAATGGCAGATGGATATCATCTTAAAATTGTTGGAATGGCTACCCTCCGATGGACATAAGATGACAGCACCGAACGGTCACGAACAACATGTTGGGGTTGATGCCCTAAACTCTTGTTGGGTCATGTAGTTTGTAAACACTGTATTGAACAAACGCTTGTGATGTAATAATATATGATATGTTCTTCACTATTGTCTATGAAACATGGGATGTTTTATTTGCTTTACCACAAACTAATAAACTAAGATCCCTGGTTGTCATTGTAACTTAAGCATGTATGTGAAGACATACAGGTAGATCATGCCATAAGTGATAACCAAGATGGTTTGTAGTATATGGATATAGGAGGGAAACCTTATGCTTGTGACACTATGGATGCAACCCGCTTTATAGAATAGTTACAAGTGTTGTGACTTGCTACATATAATCTGATCCTAATCATTCACATGAAGCCATGCGAGCGGGGGAGTCTTATACAAAGGAGTTTATATAAGACCAGACCACAAATTATTATAGTCTCGTTATATAACGTCGTTCATGATAGAGACTTCACTTCACTAGGATGATCATAGGTAACATGACCTCAATCCTAAGTGAGTTGGGAACTTCTGCCTTTGAGGGAAGTCCTTTGATTTGCATGGATGCGAGTGGCCAAATTGCCGACTCAAACCTACCACTTTGGGGATTTGTTTGATTTGGGAGCTGGGAACTTAACTACACAAGATGGAATTCACTCCTTCCCCGAAATAGGGGTGAGTAGATAGATTGCTCCCTTAAGGGTTGATTCCAGGGCTTGGACGATGTGGCACCATACACCTTCTCATGGCCCGAGAGGTGTCCAACATAATAGGACTATGTTGTATTGTTCATTAGAGGAATCAGTGGTACTTAAAGAGTTAGATGTAACTACAGGGGTAAAACGGTCAATTGGCCTAGCTGTACTTACGAGCATCTGTGAAGGGTTATCGTATTGTTGATCAGTTATATTCGACGGATACAGAAATATACCTGTGGGGAGAATAGTGTAGCTATCGATCTTTAGTGGAATGTATGACAGTTAACGGATGATAGATCTCGTAGCTAAAGAGTTTAGTCAGTTATTCACGTACCGTTGGAGCTTCAAGCCACAGGTCCATGAGGTCCCCTTGGTAGTTCAATGGATTCAAGTTAAGAATCAGTTTTTGGGTCAATTTGAAGTGTTCAAATTGATAAGAGGGAGTTTGGTTATATATGATATGATTAAACTGGTCGATTATATATGATATAGTTGACATGATGTATGAAATATATTAATTGGGGAAAATGATATAAATATGATTTATATCTAGTGGAGAAGAAAAGGAGTATAGTTTATATGTTGCATATGATGTGATATTAAACTATAGATTATAAATATAATATGATTATATTTATTTTTTAATTAAACGATTATGAGATAATTGTTGGTGGTTTTTCTCCATAATCGAAGAAGATAGTGGGAGGTTACATTCAGTTTTCGTAACTGAAGAATAAAATGTTGCAAAGAGATCGAACAATCACTTCACGATTACACTGCCCATCGTCTAGTAAACGAGAGCATACACGATAGCTCAAGTTGTTCTAAACGATCGTGTACACGCGCAACTTTCCTAAACGATCGCATAGTCTTTTCTAAATGATCGCACGCATGAGCGATTTACCTAAACGACCGTCTAAACGATCAACCCCAATTTACAAAACGATTGTGCACCTTTTGCTAAACGATCAAGCACCCGTCTACGCAATAGACACAAAATCTCTCCCACTTGCTTAGTCGTGGTAAACGATCGTAGTTTCCTCCTCCCCTCTACCAAATCCAACAGAGCCCACACCTCCTGGATTCTCACTCCGAGAATACTGAGGTTACTGAGTGGTGGTGTCCTCTTTGCTGTCTTGTTCGTGTAGAAGACCACGCGGTGGTGAGCGACAATGAGATTTGGTGAACGATAATTTTTTTCGATCACAGCGATAGCGAGAGTTGTTGTTCCTTGACTAGAGCGAGATTTAAAGAGAAAAAGAGTTCTTCAAGAGGTATGTCTTTTGTCCATTTGTTGTTTAAGTTTGAAAAGCATGTCGTAATTTGTTAGTTAATGCATAACTTGTCTATTTGTTTGTGAATGCGATATTTCTGTCACAATGAATTTGGAACGATCTTGCTTCCGCTCATAGGTACTTTTTTATTAGAGTTCCTTCACGATAGTCGTAAAAAAAAATAGAACCTACAAAAAAGAAATTTGTTACAAGTTGAGTCACGGATCTCGATCTTTTTAAGACATTTTGCAGCCCTGTTCAAATGTGCAAGCAGTTCTACAGAAGTGCCACGTTGTCCCTAAGATAAAACAATCCAGAAGAAATAAATCTATCTCAATTGGAGTTGCACTGTAACTGACTGAAAAACTCACACCCTTCAGCAGGACTGATATGCTCGGAAAACTAAAGGAAGGAGAAGGAATTGTGAGAGAAATGGAGTGAAACTGTGAAAAATGAGTTGTGAAAAACTGATAAAAGGTTTGCGTCTTTTATAGGCCTCGAGGGCCAACTGCGGCGCGAGAGAAATGCGTGCAGCCGTGGAATGTGTGTGAGGACCACAGGTAGGACGCGGGAAGTTCCACGAATCAAGTAAGAAGCAGAAGGTTGGAATAGCTAAAGAACTTTTTCTTTTATTTATTTTATAAAAAATAAAGAAATAATAATAATAATTATTTTTTAATAATTAAAAAAATCAACACACGCTTGCCCGCCGGAATGTTTATCTATCTCCTCACTCTCTCTAAAACGTAGGTACCTTTTAGGGCCCAACCCCACAACTCAAGGTGGGGAATTATAAAGGAGGCTTCACTTCCCCATCTCAACAATGTGGAATTCTCAAAATACCTTTTTTCTTTTTCATTTAAAACTTAAATTTTTAGAAACAAAAATTTATGTTCCAATACAAAGCTTTTGAATATTATGTAATAGGTGAATTTTTTTTTTAAAAAAAAAAGAAATAAAAACAAACTTGAAAATTGGAAATTTAACCTAAGATTTAAATATAAGTAAGCGTGATTCGTGCAAGAAAAGGTAGGCCAGGTCAAAGAAAAAAAGAGAAAAATAATAATAATAATAAAGGGTTTGAAAAGCATCCATCACTGAGAAACTCCGAGTTATTTGTTGTTGAAAAAAAAGGTTATATATATAAATATATAAATTAATGGGGTTTGGAAATGCAGACATGTGACAGCCTAATGCGGTTTGGCGGAGAGTTTGTTTTTATACGGCACAAACGTGACCAAAATCTTATTATAAAAATATTATATATAAAACCTACCTAATCAAATTAAATCGGCTTTTGATAATTATTTCTCAAACGCCCAACACCATACTTCTTGCATTTACCATTTATTATTATTGTTCTATTTTATACTATGCTTCACTTTTTTTCTTGATTTCTTGTATATTTTTTGTTTGCTATAGTAAACCAAAACAAACACAAGTTCAAAACTAATGGGATTGTAGTTATATCCTTGCAAATGATTGTAGAGACGTCTTATGGGTAACCTTCGATCTAAATCTTCGAGTGCTTGAATTGATGAACATGATTCCTAAGAACATGAGGAACTAAGTTTTCTCATGCGATTTGTATAGAGAATACTACAAATTAGACCATTATGTTGTTTATGTCGATTATATTATATAGGTGGATTTGAATTATAAGAATGAAAACGTATTTTATTTTTATATTTAGAGCGTTTGGGAAAAGAAAAAATTACTTTTAAAATAATTAAGATTCAGTTTGTAACTATTTGGTTTTTTATTTTTATTTTTTAAAATCAAGTTTATTTCATTTACCTTTCTTACCATGATTTTCATTTTTTTTAAGTACAATTGTTGAATTCTTAACCAAATCCCAAAAACAACTCTCACACACACACACACACATATATATATATATATTTTAGTTTTCAAATTTTGATTTTATTTTGTAAACAATGTGTGAAAAGTAGATAACAAAAGAAGAATTTGATGTGAAACTAGTATCCATAAACTTAGTTTTCAAAAACTAAAACAAAAACAAAATGGTTACTAAATGAACGTAAATCGATTGGGGATCATTTTTCCAACCATTAATTCCTGTCTGATTCTTAGTTCATCATTTAAAAATTTTTCTAAAAAATATTTATTCTCCCTCCTCCTCTTTTCATGATAATTTGATATTTTTATTAGGAACTTGGAAACTTAAAATCTAAAATACAAAAATATTTAAAAATATATAAAAAATAAACAAATATTTAAAAATTTTAAATACAAAAATATTTAAAAATATTTACATTTTATAGTAAAAATTCCAAAATTACTTTGTACTTTTCTAACTTTTTACTATAAACCGTAAATATTTATTAGATTTTTCTATTTATAAGAATTTTCCTAAATATGACATTACAAAAAAAAAAAATAATAATAATTTTACAAAAGATTTAATACAAAACAAGTCAATAAATTAATAAATAATAGTTTATATTCAACCTAAATTACAATTTAATTTTTGAGTATGTTACGAAATATATACTCGAAAGTGTGAAATACAATTCTCTTATCATTTAATTCCTTGTTTTCATATTGCCTACCAAACAAAATCTTATCTTTTTAGTTCTTTAGGGTCTATTTGGTTTGTAATCCAAATTATGTTTTATGTTTTCAGATTTATTGAGTTCAGCGAATATGTGTTTGGCAGACAACCCAAATTTTGTTTTTGAAAACTGTTTTCGGATTTTGTTATCCAAACAATGTAAATCTTGAAAACAATATTTTTACGTTTTCACTTCACTATATCTAGAATTTGAAGAATGCATAATTATATTAAATAAAGATAAAAACATTTAGAAATATAGTATGACACGTTATAAACTCAATTCAATATTTTAAAAATTAAAATAAGTATTATTTAGTACATTATAAATTAGGTTAAATTCCAAATTTGGTCTTCATGGTTTTGATAAAATGAAAAGTTAGTCCATATGGTTTTAAAATTTAGAATTTAGTTCTTATGATTTGTTAATAATTTTATATAGTTCCTATAGTTTATTAAATCAACTTAGTTAATCTCTATTGTAGGGACTATTGATGAAACTTTTATAAAATCATGTGGTAAATTCTACCTAAATTTTAACTTCTTCCAAATCATCGTGGACAAAAAATTTAATTTATCCGATAAATTCTATAATATTGCACAATAATAATTATACAGTTTTTTAAAACATAAATATTTTTATAAATAAATTAATAATAGTTTATTGTCAACTAATATTTATTGGTTAACTATTTTACAGTTGTTTAAATTAGAATTCAATCCTGAATTCTACTATCAAACACAGATCCAAAAATATGAAATATAACTTTATTTTTATTTATTCCATTATTTTCAAATTTCTATTTTTCTCTTTGAGACCCAAGTTTAAAAATTTATCATTTTATTTTCTACATTTTTAAGAATGGGTCAAAATTGTTTCTGAGTGCTTTTATTATTAATATTCTGAGTACTTTTTTTTATTATTATTTCAAAGGCTGGCATGACATTAATTAAAAAAATTAGTTTTCTCTCTACCATCCCTCACCCTCTTCTCTCTTCTTATTTAATTATTATTTTAAATTTAAAATGTTATATCAGCACCTAAAATAATAATAAAATTTACTTAAAAGGAGCTATAAAACCTGTTTTAAAATGTAAAAATGATATTTTTGAAATTTCATGGACCAAACCTATAATTGTCGAAAAATTCAAAGATTAAAAACGTAATTTTTTTAATAAGCTTGTACAATCACACCAACAAAATATACATAATCATGTTTGAGGATAATTTTAAGGGAATTAAAATTACTTTATTATTTTTAAAATTACTCTAAACATTATTTTAATAATTCAAAATCAAATTTGTGTAGGGAACTTATATTTTAATAAATCAAAATCAAATTGAAATGGAACTTATATTTTACAAAATTAGAAATTGATTTATCAATTATTTCTTCATGTAGATGTAAAATTCCATTTCAATGAAATTTTAATTACTTATTTCTATCCTTGGATGATTCTCGTTCCATGCAGTAAACAAAAGGATTAATAATACTCTTACTATTTTGGCTTTAAAATAATAATATCAATAATAATATAAAATATAGTATATTTTTTAAAATTAATTTTATTTTTGTTTTTTTAGACCACTTTTCCACACTATTTCACATCTCTCATGCTTTTGTCATTTCATTAAATAGAGTCCAAGGGACCGTTTGAACATATTTTTTGGAATATTGTTTGAATAAAAAAATAGGATCTTTTAGACTGTTTTTTTTTTAAAAATATATTCCCGTTTTTTAAAGAATTTAAATAAATATAATCAATATAATACTCTTTATATATATATATATATATATATATATATATATATATTCTTCTATTGTACTTTCGAATTATAGAAGTGCATGTATTCCTATGCATAAAAGTAATCAATTGTTTTGTCAAAAAAAGAAAAAAAGAAAAAAGAAAAAGAAAAAGTAACCAATGATTATTTATGAAATATTATTTATTAAAATGAACTTAATTCAATTGGCATAAATCTGTGTTAACG
Organism: Benincasa hispida; assembly: GCF_027475165.1. Classification (NCBI taxonomy): domain Eukaryota; kingdom Viridiplantae; phylum Streptophyta; class Magnoliopsida; order Cucurbitales; family Cucurbitaceae; genus Benincasa; species Benincasa hispida. The sequence goes on along the minus strand of NC_143478.1, from coordinate 48,854,112 downwards.
ATCAAAATATCTGTGGTTGAATCTTCACCCTTTTATATATATATATATATATATAAAATATATTTTTTACTTTAAAGGATGTTTGATGCACGATAAAAGCAGAGAGTTGAGTTGAGTTGAGTTGGTAATTATTATCTAGGAGTTAAATTATTTGAAGAGTTAAATTGTCTAGTTAGAGTATCTGGTGCAGTTTTTTTTTTTTAATGAGATTAATTTTTTTTGTCCTTTTTTGCTTTGCTATTGTTGATTAATTTTCAACTATACACCTATTTTCTTAACCTTTTTATGACAAAATTGTAAAAACTCTATTTTTTTTTCAAATTTTAAAATATAACAAATTCTTTTCAACGTTTTCTTTTAAAAAATGGTAAAACCTCTAATTCTTTTCAATTTGTAAAACATACCACTAAAATACATGTCATATTGCAATAAAATGAACATTTTTCCTTCCCTCAATTACTTATGAATTGATTTATATATATATAGTCTTGCGAACTTAACATTATTATAAAAAAAAATAATATGTTGTACACGTAAATGTTGAATAACTCGATAACTTAACAGTTTATGTTTATATATGTGCATCGTCTATGTCAAATTAAAATTGTGCATAGAATCTCAATACTAGTGATAAGTGTTGAGGTGAAGGGTTTTTTTTGGGTTTAGGATTCAGGGGTTCCAATGATTATGGTTTAAGGGTTCTCATGCAACTCTTTACTACCTACAAAAAAATAAATTATGCAACTCGATATTCTAGTTGACAAATTAGAAGTGTAGCTACGCAAAACCTAAACAAGTCTCGATAAGTAATGGTTCGTTAGACTTTTTTTCATTATATACTATGTTAAAAGATAATATTATTGAATATATCTTATATATGACGTAATCAAAGGTTAACTTAATTAAAATGAATAATTATAATAGTTGAGATCATTTGATTTTTCTAAAATTTATTTCTTATGTTTATCCCCCAGAAAAATTCAGCAATTTTTTCATCCTTCACATCTTCATAAAAAGAAAAATGTTTAATTTTGATGAAGAGTGAAAACTATCTTCAAGCATTACCACAATTTTTTTAACATGTTTTGTTTCCACTCACATGTAACTTTGATTCTCTCTCGCTCATAATTGGTCTTGATTCATTCAAGGGACTAGGACATTATAATATTTTTATAAAGATTCATTACATTGAAAAAATTAAGCAAACATTTAATTGGAAACAAAGGGAATATATTAATTATTTTTTAGTGGAAAATTTGAGTAGAAGTTAAATCAACAAAATTAAAGTTCTAATAATGTTGGGAACAAAATTAAGAAAAAGATAAGACAAAACAAATAAATAAACTATATTCTAATCTATCCTAACTTTTATGTTATTACCTTCACTAATTATTCATCGAATGTGAATATTATTTTATAAGAAACCGTTAGTATAAATAAATAGAACAATATATCATCTGTAATTCAAAATGAAACAAAGATTTTAAATATTAGCATGTAATTGAAAAAAATGTTGAACTAAATCAGTAATTTTGTCTATTTACAGCTATTCTGTATAAAAAATCCATATATATATATATATATTTATTTATTTTCTACCCATTTTCAATTGTCTTCTTTTATTTTTTTAGAAAATTAAAATGAAATAAAAATTGAGCTAATTTAAAATAATAAATGGAATTATGAATTGAAAATGTCTACAAAGAAAAATGTCCCCAACAATATCAATATACATGTATAAAAATACAAAACCACAGTACATTACAAATCTTCACCAAGTCAAGCAACAAACAGTAAACTATAACAAAGATTACTTCGAACGTAGAACTTACGAACTTCAAACTAGTTACAAAATGTATGTTCAATTAGTTTGAGCCCTACAAGGAAGAAAAAGAAGTATAGTTAGACTATAGGGTGGGTAAATACGAATGAAGTACAAAGAAAATATACTAGAACGTACATTTTGATATGTTCAGAGTGAATGGAGGTCGAGACAGTCTCGTAGGAGGCAGAACAAAGATGTTTGCCTAACAAAAACATGAAAAGATTAATGACAGATTTTACTTGGAATATAAGAAAGGAAGGAAGCATACCTTGTGTAGGGAAATCAATCTTTTGTTAGCTACCTTATATGAATGGAAAAACTTTGAAGTCAGAGGTGGAAGAAGGAAACAAAATATATTGCAACAGCCAAACCACACATATGAGAATGTAACAGTTTAAGAAAAAGTTGGAAAAAGAAAGTTAGAAAAGGAAAGTTAGAGATAGGGACGTACCAACACGGTGTATCAGAGGAGGTTATGGAGAATTCTAAAAAAATATAAGGAGGAAGTCAGATATAAATAGAAGATACAATAAGGATGGTTGGTGAAGAGAGTTTGGTGCACTTAAGTACACCTAAGCTCAATAAGTTCAAACAGTAGTTTCATTAAACCCATTGGAAAGAGAGTCAACTCACTCATAAATAAAGTAAATAATGGTCAGGTCAATATTAATTGGGTGGTTGACCATAAAATAAAACTGTTGAAAAATAACGAGTAACCAAATTAAATACAACGTAACATCTCACAGGTAAATGGACATAAGAATAAAGATTAGAGGGTCTCAAAATTTGGTATAGCTCTTTCATTGGAACGAATCCAACTCCAACCAAACAAAATAAACAGTTGCAACATTTGTAAAACTAAAGTTCAATTTCAATGTACAAAAATTGAATTTAGTTGAATACTAAAGATATGTTTAATGGAATAAAAAAAAAAGCCCATTGATGAGATGAAAAACATCAAACAAATTGAATATGTATGGAGGAAGAAATTACAAAATAATCCACAAAACATAAGAAGAAACAAAGATGCAATGATCTGAAACCAAAATAAGTATGTAATTTTTTTTTAATTTAATTACCGAAATGAAGTAAAATCGAATATGAAATCGTACTAAAAATTTAGAGTGCATAATTTAGAAATAATCACCATCAGCCTCAGGAAAAAAAGATAGAAAACAGACCTGTTGTGGGTGGATTGAAGTCCCCAACAAGCTCCAATAACATGGTTAGTATCCCCTACCAAGAATTTACTCGTCGTTCAATTTTGATGGAAAAGAAGAAGAAAAAACGACAAAGGAAGGATACATGGTTTATTATTGAAGTGGCAAGAGGAGCATTGGAAAAAAACAAGTAGGGAAGTAGAGACGAAACAGAACAAATATCAACAGGGAAGAAAGAATAGAGATGAATAAGTAAATAGAATAGAAATGGAAAAAAAATAATAGAGACTTGGTTTGTAATAACATAACAAAGGTGGGAACAAATTATAAGAGATGAAGAATAAATACATATAATGATCGAAAGATGTAGCACACATAAAGAAGAAGAAGAAGATATTAGCGGGAGAAAAAAAAAACAGGGTAAACATAATACAAGTGAAAAAAGCTACCCTAGATACGAGGAAAAAAACACAATAGAAGTGGAAACAAGACAAAGAGGACAAACATATAACGACCGAAAAAAGTAGTGACACAAAGAAGAACTATAAACCCTATTTGTAAAATGGAAACCAAAAAATCCAAATAGAAAAAAAAAAGCCTCACACAACATATCTGCCACGCGAACTATTTATGTGAAATCGAGCCCATATCATAAAAAAAAAAAAAAAAAAAATGGAAAACATGCAAGAATGAATAAAACATTGGAGAATCCATAAGATAATGTACAAATCCATACCCAGAAACCAAATATTCCAAAAGATTTTAGATCTAAAAAATATGCAGTAGAGAAAATAGTAGATCTACTAAAAAATCATTTCTATCTACTAGATCTAAAAAAAACATTGCCATACAAATAAAACTGAAGAAGAGAAACGTAGGGTTCGGCAAAAAATAGTTAGTTCTACCAAAAAGATGCAGTAGAACAAAAAAAAGTTACATCTACCAAAAAATCGTTCATATCTACCAGACCTACTAAAAATAGTCATACAAAAAAAATCGAAGAAGAGAAACGTAGGATTCAACAAGAAAATCAAAGATAGAATGAAATCTTAGGAGAATACAACTCATACGAACCAAATGGAGAAAGAAGAGACAGATGAAGGAAGAGAGATGATGAGAAGATAGAGAGAGAGAAAAATGAGTGAGTAAAGGAGAGAGTAATGGAAACGCGTGATGAGAACGAGTGAAAATGTTGAAGAGTAAAACGGTGGGTTATTAAACCCACCAAACCTACCGTTTTCTTTTAATCGGTCAAACAAATACCAAGTGGGCTTAAACAAACACCGGGTGGGCTTTACCCAATTCTCATGGGCCGCCAAATGCTCCCTAACAAAAATGTTTCTTGAGTTATAAAAATTTTGATTAACCCTATTGTGTTGTCCATGGTTTATTCTTGTTATTTTTATTCAAAATTATTTTAGCTTCTAAAAATTTTAACGAGTAACAAATTTAGTCTTTTTCCATCCATATATTGTGAAAATAAGTATAACTCAATTGACTTTAAAATTTGTACTATCAACTTCGAAGTCAAAATTCAATTTTTCACCTACATATTGTAATTAAAAAAAAAAAAAGAATAGATCTAGTTTTTCATATAAAAAATTTTACATAGTAATTAATGGAAGAAAAAACATGTTTTTATTATTCATGTTTTTATTATTTACTATCTACCAACTCATCTAATAGTTTATGACAAAAATCTATACCATCTATAAAATAGGTTATGATGAAGAATTTTTACATACCTGTTAAATCTATACTATCTATAAAAGAGGTAATGATAAAGAACTTTTACATACCTGTTTTACTTCTACATTTTTGGTAAATGACTATTTTGTCCTTTATTGACGAGACACGATCGTTTAAATGTATGTATCTTTCAAACTATTTGTTATTCATGGATAAGACACAATTGTTCGAAAATAAGTGTCATTTAAGTCCAATATGTACAGTTGATACAAATGGAATGTGATTGTTCAGTATAGAAGGTAGTTACACATCAAATCATAGCACATCCATTCACATATGGAAAAAAGTTTTAGAGATATAACTATTTAATAAGAAATGATGTATGTGTTCAAAGGGATAAATAAAGTTAGAGAATGAGAAAACAGTTAGAAAAGTTACACAAATTTTAAAGAAAAATGTTGAAATTAGAATGAACAACAAAAATTTTTGAAAGAAAAAGAATGAGAGCAAATTTTGTAAAGAGAGATGATTTTAAGATGAACAATAATTAGGAATATACTAGATTAATTATATTTTAAAATTTGTATCTACTAAAATATGTTTGTATCTACCTTCTATATTGAAAATGGTTTGTTTTACTACTTTTAAAAATTCATGATATCAAAAACTAAGTTCAAATAATGTATAACTATTACATTTATAGAAATTTATACAATTAAACTATTTTAAAACTTTAAATAAAAACTTCAACACTTCGTGGGGTAGCGAGGATGTATTACTAGTACAATAAATAAATAAATAAATAAATATATATATATATATATATATCTCGAAGAATGATGTAATAGTTCTTAAAATGATGTTGATATGACAAACATCGAATGAAAGGAATAATATCTAATGCTATCATAGCATATATTATAAATTTTTCTAGAGCTAAATTCTTTACGTTGTAAATTTTTCCAAAGCTCAATTCCTTACTTTTATATTTATTGAACTAAAAAATAAATACGATTAGGTTTACAATCATTGAATACATATTGGAAAAATGAACAAATAATTTATTGGTAAACAAAAATAATAGGTTAAATTACAAGTTTAGTCTAGAACTTTAGATTTGTGTATATTTGATTCTAAACTTTCAAAAGTATCTAATAAGTCACTAAATTTTCAATTTTGTGTCAAACATGTCCCTAAAATGTAAAAAATACCTAATAAATTCTTAAATTTTCAAATTTATGTCAATTAAGTTGCTAAACTTTTTTTTTTTAATTTAGTCAATATTTAAGCTTTCAATTCTACGTATAATATATCCTTAATTTTTCAAATTTATATTTAATAAACCAATCCATTTAACACACACAAATATATATTTATATATTAAACATAAAATTAAAAATCTTAGGGTTCCTAATAGATCAATTATAATTTTTTTGAAAAAAAGGAATAAAATATTTTTGAGACCTATTAGATACACATCAAAAGTTTAAAGATTTATTATACACAAAACTAAAAGTTTAAAAATTTATTATACACTTCTTATAGTTTAGAGCCTAAATAGACATACATCTAGAAGTTCAATAATCAGTATATATTTGAGGGTGATTTTGAAATTGTTAGAATCACTTTTTTCATTTCTTAAAATCACTTTGAAAACGCTTTCAAATACTAGAAATCAATTGAATATTTAATTTAACACTTTTAAATGTAATTTTCATATCATCAAAATTGAAACCCCGTTTGGTAACCATTTGATTTTTAGTCTTTGTTTTTAAAAATTTATCATCCACATTCGATTTGCATCTTTCTTAGAGGTACAATGGTTGAATTATTAGCCAACTTTTTTTTAAAAAAAACTATTTTTTAAAAAAAAAATTCAAAATTTGCCTTAGTTTTTTTAAACAATGGGTGAAAAGTAGATAACAAAAGAAGCAATTTGAAGATGAAAACAGTTTTCATAAGCTTAATTTTAAAAAAAATTATCAAATGGAGTCTAAAAATAATAATTTTAAGTGTTTTAAAATCACTCCTAGACATGTCGTTAAAACGAGTAATTAAAAAAAAAAAAAAAAAAAACCTAAGAGAGAAGTGGTAGATAAAAGAGTTGGTAAGGGGGTGGGGTCCCCAAGTGTAGTAGTTGTTTTGAGTGGTGTGATTTAATTGAAGGGCCAATCATTGTTCAAAATTCTCTCCTCTCTTCATTTCTAAAATTTCGGCCTTTGTTTTCTTAGTTACAACTTACAACCGTACGTCTCATCTCTACAGCCGTAACCAACAATTCAAACCAAACCTCCTCCCCACCATTTTTTAGTCTTTTTTTTTTTTAATAATAAATTTGATTTAAAATAAAATCAAATAATGATTTGAAATCTAATTGTCGTGCGTTTGGGGCAGATTTTAGGAGGATAGAAGTGGGGTTAATTAGATTTTTGGGTGAAAATAGAATTTAATTAGGAAAAAGGGGATGATTTCAACTTATTTAGGGGAAAGTGGTGGTTTTTTTGTCCTAAATCGAATGTGTCTCTTCAAGAGACGTATTCTAGATTATTTTATTATTATTTTTTTCGCGACTGAATGCATCTCTAAAAAAAAGATGCGTCTCTTGAAAAGACGCATTCTTAAAAAATAATAATAAAATAAAAAAAATTAAGAATGCATCCCTTGAAGAGACACATTCATAAATAATAATAAAAAAAAAGACAAATATTTTTACTTTTATTTTTTTCATTCTTTTAACAACCCAAAACCCAACACTTCCATTACTTATGTTTTTTTTTTTACAGTTAATAATTTTCCCTTTTTTTAAAAAAAATTCTAAATCATTGTTACCTAAAATTAACTATCTCACTAATCTCGTTTTTTATTTTGATAGTAATATTACTAGTTTTTTTAACAGTATAAACAATAATGTTATTTTAAGATTAAGAAATTTCTATGGTTGATTTGATATACTTGTTTAATGAGAAATTTTGGACCAATAAAAAACTACCACATCACTCATTAAATTAATGACGAAATTTCAAATCATCAAATTTGGGACCAACAAGGAGGTATCATGTGTCTCAAATTGAGGTTGAAGGCAAATTTCATTGACGCCACATGGTTTTATCATGACCGTTGAATATTAATTTGGCCCAATTTGATATTGTTATTTGGGTTAAAAGTCCAATTGAGTCCAAAAATAGGCTTAATTTGACCCAAATGTCAAATAAGGCCTAAATCCAATCAGTTGGGCCCAGGGGCCAAGTCAATGGACCAACCAAGCCTAAGCTCATGAAGCGCACCTGAGAACTCTATTTAGAGAGGCTTTCCTCATTTGTGGGGGTCAACAATTCTATACTCTAGAATTGCTTTTAGGAAATTCTCTACAGTCAGAAGACTCCTTCACTCTTGAAGCTGACCACGTCTGAAGATTGAAGTCCTTCGAAGATACAAGCATTTTGAAGACAGAAGTCCTTTGAAGATACAAAGACTGAAGTCCTTCGAAGATGCAAGCATCCTGAAGACTGAAGTTCTTTGAAGATACAAGCATTCTGACCATGCTTGAAGACTGTAGTTCTTTTGAAGATACAAGTAATTCTCAGAGAGCCTAGAGAGAATTCATCAACAAGCAAAAGACTCTCAAGACTCCTGAAGCTGCATTCCTAGAAGACAAAAGACCCTTGAAGACATAAACACTCTTCCAAGACTTTTACAAGAACGTTCGGTGCTTTCCTTCTTCAAGTCAAGCGCATCTACCCAACCGAGAGAGAATCAGAGGATTAAGTACTAGAGATCGAACCACATCGCATCAAATCAACCTCAACATCAACACCAACTTAAGTTCAACTCCATGAAACAAGCTTCTCCGGAAGCCTCGTGCGAACACTAATCCTCCAAGAAGATCAACAAGCCCGAAGGCCGATCATTCAAGAAGATCAACAAGCCCAAAGGCCGGTCATCCAAGAAAATCAACAAGTCCAAAGACCGATTCTCCAAGAATATCAACAAGCCTAAAGGTCGATCATCCAAGAAGATCATCAAGCCCAAAGGCCGATCATCCAAGAAGATCAACAAGCCCAAAGGCCGATCACCCAAGAAGATCAACAAGCCCAAAGGCCGATCACCCAAGAAGATCAACAAACCCAAAGGTCGATCACCTAAGAAGATCAACAAACCCAAAGGTCGATCACCCAAGAAGATCAACAAGCCCAAAGGCCAATCGTTCAAGAAGATCAACAAAGCATCAAAATACTATGTATTAGAGATTGTACTCACTTTCCACAAAATTAATACAAATACAAAGTTGAAGTTCCACGAAATAAATTTCTCTTGAAATCTCGTGCGAACAATACTTAATATTAATTTTTGAGCAAATAATGACAAATTTGTAGAGGTGAGTCTATGCAAGGCTCTTTGAGCAAATAATGACAAATTTGGAAGCTCGGCCTGAAAAAGAATTGAATGACAAGTTAATGACTCTAAAATTTATTTTTGTGTGCAATGAAGAAATAAAATCAAATAATTCTAGTAAACAATAAACTCATACTAACAAGTCATAGAATGCTTATGCTTTAGTTATGTATTGCTTGCTCACAATGGAATACCATTCAATATATTCAGGTTCAGTACCTACAGGAGGTCCATTAACAATCAAACTCTGACGATTTTCTCGGAATGCATCTCTTGAATAAGTTGAAGAGATGCATTCGGATAAGAACAAAAATACCATTAAAATAATCTGAAGAAACGCATTCGGATAAGGACAAAAAAACCACCCCTTTCCCTTGAAAACACCCCATTTTTCCTAATTAAACTCAATTTTCACCCCAAAAATCTAATTAACCCATAGAAGTGTATAAAAGAACCTTTTGGTGTTTTACAATAAATTATGATTAAATCCATTAAAACAATATCTAAAACACACATTTATTTCACACCATTTTTAAAGCAAGTCTTTTTACTGGCTTTTAGATTTTCCTAAAAGCATACACTTTTTAATAAAATTTTAATTTTTAATTTTATCTTTCAAAATTAAGATTTAGTTTATATATTTATTTTAAATAATTATTTGATAATTATAAATTAAAAAAAAATAATATTAGGTCCATTTTAATTATTATATATAAGGCATGATGATTTTGTATTTATTTACCGAATAATATTTTGTTTAACTATACAACTGAAATTTACCGTATTACACTTCATATTACAACCTAAAAGTGCAATAAAAATAAGATTTATTTTATATATCTATTTAAAAATTTATTTCATAATTATAAACTATAAATTAAATAATATTATGTCCATTTTAGTAATTATATCTAATTTATTTACCAAATATTATAACTAACTTGTTCAACTATAATACTGAAAATTATCACATACTAATACGCTTTATATTACAACTTATAACTACAACAATCTTAAACGAAGCCTAAATTGAACTTCTAGTTTTCCATCATGTATCTTCCTTTTCTGTTTTTAGTTTTGTTAAGTCGCTCTTCCCAAATTTTTGTTTTGATTTTTAGAGAATTTTTTAATCTCCCGTTTGGCAATGATTTAGTTTTTGAAAATTAAGTTTACATACACTACTTCTACCTCCAAATTTCTTTATTGTTATCTACTTATAACTCGTGGTTTAAAAAACCAAACCAAAATTTAAAAACTAAGCTTCCGTTTGATAATCATTTTGTTTTCTATTTATGTTTTTGAAAATTAAGCATATTAACACTACTTCCACCTCCAAATTTCTTCATTTATTATCTACTTTTCACCAATAGTTTAAAAAACCAAGCCAAATTTTGAGAATTAGAAAAAGTAACTTTCAAAAAGTTGTTTTGTTTTTAGAATTTGACTAAGAATTCAACTATTGTACTTGAGAATATGCAAATCATGGTAAGAAATGTGGAGAAAATAGACTTAATTTTAAAAAATAAAAAGCACAAAATGAAATGATTACCAAACAGGGTCTAAAAAATAGCTTTTAAAAAGTTATTTTTTATTTTAAAATTTGGCTAGGAATTTAATTATTTTATTTAAAAAAATATAAATTATGGTAAAAAATACGAGGAAATAAGTTTTGTTTTAAAAAATAAAGAACAAAAAACAAAATTACAAAATGGTTATCAAAAAATAACAGTAAGGCACATATATATATATATATATATCTTTCTTTAAGCTTAACGTTTTTTTTCCCCTACTTTTTTTAAGGTTTGAAGTAGCCAGTAGGTATCACCTCTACTTTCTGTTTGTTCAAGGTATATCCTACCTTTTTTTCAACATTTTTCTTCTTTTTCTTTCTCTAAGTTTTATTTAATAATTTTATTTTGTAATTCTTTTTTAAATTTTTTTTACAACTCTAAAATTAAGATCTCCTTCGATTTTTCATGTCATTTCCCTCTCTCTTTTTATTTATTTATTTTTATACTATTTTTAAATATTAAAAATGTATAGACCTAACTTATTTATAAATATAGTAAAATATCATGGATAAATAATGACATTTTGCTATGTTTGAAAACATTCCAATAAATTATTTTTCCTTCTTTTAATGAAATTAAAAGAAGTTTAATTAAGAACAACAAACATCACATTTTTTTCTCTTCTTTCTCACACTTTTGATTTTTCTTTTTCAGTGTAAATCCATTTGATTTTTTAGATGTTCCATAATTAAACGGGTTATTAATTAACTCATCCAGTAATTATTTAGTCCAATTTTTAATCTCAAAATGGGACATTTTTAAATATAAAAATTATCTAAAAATATTTACATTTTAAAACTGTACAAACCACTATTGAAATTTTTTTGTAATAAAGTATAAATATTTTTGAAAATTTTCTATTTATAAGAATTTCCCTCTCAAAATCATAATAAATCTTCAATATTTCTTAATTTTTGTCCCCTTTTAATTGAAATACATACTTATTTGAATGAAAAAAAGTATATCTATTTATTTATTAAATTTGAACAATAATTTAAATAATAATAATTTTAATTGTTAGGTTTTATTTATGATTGAGATTAAGGATCTTCCCATCCAGTTAAATTATGATTAATACAATCATAAAATAATAAAACATGACATAATTGAATTAATATATTAATAAACTATTATGAGGCGTTTGGGGCAAAAAGTTATTATTATAGTCCTAAGTTATTATAGTTTGGCTATAATAGTTTATATTTGAAGTGTAAATTATTTTAGTTTGAATTATAATAGTATGTTTTGAGGTGTAAACTATTTTAGTTTGAGAAGGAATAGTAAACACTATAATAAACAATAAAAAAAAATGATGAATATAAAATAGTAAATACGGTAGCAAATAGTAATTACGGTAGCTAATTGAGGTTTTAAAATAGTGTTGACAGTAGCTAATTAAGGAATACAAAATAATATGTACTGAAACACAATATGATTATTATAGTCTTAGCATAGTTTTTGTCCAAATATCTCCTTAAATTCTAACCTATTGTACAACTAATTAATACTATTGTACAACTAATTCATATTAATGTGAAACAAAATAAAATTTTATCTTTTCTAATACAATTTACAAATTTGTTGTAAAGCAATGTAAAATACTGCAACTTTAGTTTTAATTTTCTCTAATATATTACTAATCCATGCAAAATAGAATTAATGTATAATTATATTCTATTTTACTTTTGAAAGTGTGACATTAATTAAGTTCCATACATTCTTTTATTTCTCTATCAATTTCTTATTGCTACAAAATTGATCTAATTAAACTTCACTCGATCTAAAATTGAATTTTCAGGTTATCTCGATTTTGAATTATTTAAAAAAATTGTGCTGGAGATAGTTTCTGAATATTGATAAACCAAATTATAAAAAAAAAAAGGAAAAATCTTCTGAAAGCTTGATTTGGGGTACATTTTAAAATATGATTAAAAGGATATTATATTTTAAAGTTAAAAGAATTCTGAGTTGTTAAGAAACAAAAGCGAACAATTGAACAAAAATGTTAGAAAAATAAATTAAAAAGAAAAGAAAAGAAAAGAAAAAAAATTAATGTCTCTGAAAAAGAAAGATAGACTGAGTCCATTTGTTGGGGTTCTTTTAATGTAACACCATTTTCCTACTTTGATAATATCATAATTAAAAATTATATTGTCATGTGAGGCGAAAAAAAGAAGAAAATAAAAAAAAAAAATTAGACAAAGATTTTAATTAGGGAGTGGGAAAGTGGTTATATAGTCTGGCAAATTTTGTCTGATATTAGACATAGCACCCCCCACTCAATAATATATATATATATATATATATATATATATATATATATATATATATATTTATAATAATACTTAATTTTTGAGTGAAATACATGAGGTATAGAAAACAATTCAACCAATTAGCTACATCATTAATTTAATAAACTTTAATTGTTGTAGTTTAAATTACCATTTAAGTCCTCATTTAAGCTTGACTTTTATATGCTTTTAAGATTATTTTTAATTTGATTTTTATGCCCATACTACTCCATCACTTGATTGTTTTGCCTCACAAGTCAATATTGGTGATTTTGTGATATTCTCTCTTCACATACTTTTTAAGGAAATTTACACTTTGGAGTCAATTACCAAAAAGAAGATTGGAAAATTTAATTGATATTTTAAAAAGAGATTTAAGTAGGAAATAATTTCTTGTGGGATCCGACTATTAGAGATGTCCATAGGGAGAGGGAGGAAAGGCTCGGGATGGGTTCTCTGTTGCCCATTTCATTCTTCTTCTTTGCGAAATTTCCCATTTAAATTCACAAGGCTAGAAGTGAGAATTCTAGCCGAACAATTTTTTTGTTTCCGTTTTATCTTTTTAAATTAATTAATTAAAATAACTATTATTGAAAAGTTTTAATTAAATATTAAATTTCTCATTGATTTTTTTTTATATGACCAAGTCTAAGTTTAAGGAGAAATTATTCAAATTTTCTAGTAGAAAAAAATAATTACCCATAAAATTATTTAATTTTTTTTATAGCTTACTAGAATTCCCCCACCCCCACTCACTCTTCCATTCTTTGCCTTGTTATGGCGGAGCTCTACAAGGAAATATACATCTCTACTGATGATCTTGCAAAATTTTCATAGAGGTTCTTTGTTCCTATCCTCATGAAATTAAATGGAAAATATCATGGAGTTGGAAAATAAAAGAGGGGGGAGGGGGACGACGACGGGGACAAGAAAGTCATCCCATCCCTGTCGTACATCTCTAGTAGTTACATGGTGCAACATTAAGATTTAGCTCATGTGGCTAGAGCCAAATCTTAGCATGAAACTAACAAAGTGAGATCTAATTAGAATAGTTCAAACAAATTATGGTTTAGTTTAACTTAGACTGCGTCCCTAAAAAAATCTTAAGTTTCTCTACACATCAATGAGAAGCGGAGACGTAATTTCAAAGTATGCTGACCAATCCTAATCTTATCACACCTATTATAAATTATGGTTAACTTTTAGGCATTAAACTATGTGTGACAAATGTCTATTCGTGTGCAATTCTCTATATTACAATATATAGCTATCACATTTTCTTGTTGAAATCATGCATACCCGTCTACGTCGAATTCATACAATAGCAAGATCAAACTGAAAATTTAAAAAATATAAAAATCAAACTAAAATGGACTCAAAATCCATTTGAAATCACCAATATACAGGTGTTTTTTTTTTTTTTTTCTTTTCAAAGAGAGATTTTATAACACTACATTAATATAGAATCTTCTCGTTACCAAATCATATTTAGCAATATCGTAATATTTAAAATCAATGGAAGATTCATCAAGTATAAATAATAGCAAGAGATTTTTAATGAAAAAAAAAATCTAGGAATTAATAAATTAAAGAGTAAATAAAATAAAATAGCAAAATAAATAGCACTTCCACTTGCGTGGGATTATGGATTGTCATTTAAATTGAAAGCGAAAAAGAGAGCCCGGGGAGTGGAGCAATCATCCATCCTTTAATATTATTAATAATGATGATAATAATATAAAGGATAAATGATTTGACTACCTTTTTAATCTAATCTCTCCATTTTTAATTGTTTAATTAATCTCTGTATTTTTAATAAAATTTAAATTTAATAAAATTTTATTTTTAGTTAAATAATAACAATAATTTTCATATAAAAAATATTATGTTAATTATGTATGTCAAGGATTCTATCAATAGAATTATTCAATGAAACTCTTGTCAAATTTCTAATTGTTTTCCTTAAATTTACTGGCTGAATTTAAATATAAATATATGGTTAGGAATTAACTTTCATTTAAATTTACAAATGGAAACAATAAAAGAAGATTATTTTTTTTTATTAGTACAACCATTGTTGAAACATGAAGACGTGCCAATGAACTAAATAACAGAAAATAAAAAAAGAAATATTTGTTGAGAACTTAAACAAATTATAAATAGAGAATTGACTAATGAATGACCAAATTTGTTGTAAATATTATTATTTATTTAAATTATAAATAACTTATTGTCAACCTATATGTATTTACCATAAAACTTTTGGTGTCTACAAAATAAAGTATGCAATGTAAATATGATTGAAAAAAGACGCAAATATATTGTTGGATAATGTAATCTCTTACTGATTTTTCTGACACTCAAATGTTTTATGGTTAGACAAATTATTTCTTAAGATAAGTTGAGATGTGTATAACTTGATTCGAACATTCACATATTTATATAGCAATTTTTAATTTCGTGTGATTGTTATACTTTTTTTATATAAAACTCCACGTGGTTATTAAAATTCTAAATGAAGTTTTTTTTTTCATTGCTTAAATCTAAATGAAATTCTTTTAAGTTTAGCCATGTTTATTGATTGGTAAATTTGTTAATGCGGTTGTTTTTTCTAGCAACTTATTTAATACGATCTTTCATCTTTTTTATGAAAACGCTTAATTATATACCCTAAAACTTTCATTTTTTTTCCTAAAAACAATTTTTAAAGCTCTTAAACCTTCATTTGAAATTTTAAATTATCCGATAACAAAGTTCATAATGGTACTAGTGTTTATGAACATAAATTTAAAAAATAATAATAAAATTGTTATCAAACTGAATGTTTATCATTTTTAAGAGAAAGACTTATGTCCATGTCTCTAACTTACTTGGACATATAACTCTAGCCTACAACACACATGTTAGCTTTAGCCACTTGGCATTGAGTGGTCGTCCTTTGCTAGTTATAAAATATTCCCATTTTAATAGCATATATCACGCTAGATGCTATAGTATACATTGTATCTACACGACTATATGTTGACATCTTCAAACACTCATTTAAAGAAGCATGTCACCAATGACTTGGTTCAAGCTAGATCACAACATTTCAAAGCATCGAAAGTGCACGATCTATGATAACTCTAAAACACAGACCAAGCATCACTATTTCTTTGCGGACAATACTTTATCGGGTCATGTTCTTAACACTCACTCTACATAATTCTCTATTATTTTATCCATTATGTCATATCATCATCGAAGGCTTAGTTCAAGATAGCTAGGTTGCAAGATTTCAAAGTATAGGGAGCAAGATATATGATAACTCCCAAAACACCTGGCCACCATCACTATTTTCTTTGAAGATAGACAACAACTTTATAGATCAAGTTCTTACACTTTACATATTTCATTTAATTCTCTATTTTGTTCTTGCCTTTTGAATATGAAGTGGAAGAACTTCATAAAATAGTACCAAATGAGAGAGGAAATTAATTAAAACTATATAATATAACATTGAATATGAATCAAAGAGGGAAAAAAAAGAATGGATGTTGAGAATGAAAATGTTAAACATGAGGTTAAAAAAAGAGGGAGGATATGGGACAAAGAAGGAAGCATGCGGCACATGATAGCGCATGGGAATGGTACGTGGTCCTAAAAGATTGGGCGCCCTACCTATTTCTTTTGACTATTGAAATGGATTGGGATGGAATATCAACAAATATAAGAATAAAGAAAAAAAAGGGCTAAATATCCATATACTTTAACGGGACGTTTGGGACAAAAACTATCATAAGATTATAATAACCACCTCTTTCTATGGTAATTATTATTTCAAAACCCCTAATTAGCTACAGTAAACACTATTTCAACACTATTTCAAAACCCTCATTTGCTACGATATTTACTAACTTACATTCATCGTTTTTTTACTTTTTCCTACGGTGTTTACTAATTCCTTCTCAAATTAAAATAATTTACACCTCAAATACATACTTTTATAACTCAAACTAAAATAATCTACACCCTAAACACAAACTATCAAAACCCAACTATAATAACCTAGGAGTATAATAACTAACTTTTTGTCCCAAATGCCCCCTAAAATGTTACAATACTATCCCCAATTTTTCCAAATATTTTAAAACTACTCTTTTGGAATAAAAAATCTTTAGAATATTAGACATAAGTTAGAAGTTCAAACGATGTGGTGATGATATAATGTAGTATAGTGATCCAATTTTCATTCTATGTCACTGTCACACCATTTAGATTCAATTTTCATAAACAATTCTATAAATTCTCTAGATTAAAATATTATTTTAGTCTTTATACTTTAAAGTTTGTTCAATCTTAGTTCCTATATTTTCAATTATCTAATTTCAGTTTCGAAGTATTTTAAAAATAGAAAAATAAGAGAAAATATTGATGCAAAATGACAAAATTTTAATCTTCTTTGATAGAGGCTGATAGAAGTCCATTAGTGTCTATTAGCAATAAAAACTAATAGAAGTGTATAACTGATAGACGTCGAAATAAGTCTATCAATATCTATCAGTGTTTTTTTTTTTGATATTTTTTTTTATTAGTGAAAGTTTTCCTTCAATTTTTATAATTTTAATAAATCTTAAATTTAATCTCTTAAAATTATTTTTTTTATCGAAATTGACTAAATAATAATAATAACTTTATACAAATACATACAATTTGCGAATATTTTTTTAAATAATAATAAATTAATATTGTGGACTAAATTTAAGTTTTATTGAATTGGACAATTAAAAATATATGGAGTAAAATTAAGTGAAGTTTAATATATAAGAATCAAAATAATATTTTAATGGAAAAATAAAGTGAGAGTCGGACCCGTATAGTGGGCAGACACATACGTGTCCCTTTAATTTAATGTCCATGGAAAATATATATGAATGTGCTTCCTTCTCTTCTTATAAAAGAAAGAACCCTTCTATAATTTTAACTTTAAAAAAAAGCTAGCTTTCCTTTCATTTTGGTATTTAATCTCTTACTTTTTCTTGCATTTTTAAGAAATTATACAAAATACTTAAAAAGCAGTTCCTGTTTTCCAAATATTTGAAAAGTTACATTCTTATTCTTTCTTGAGCTTTGACCCTAATTATCCAAGAAAATCCCAAAAATATGAAATTATACGTGATAGTATATATGTTTGTGCTAGTAATTTAGTACATATGATTTTCCAAAAAATAAAATAAAAAACTCCACGAGGAATAACAATAAGTTTTAAAATGATATTTTTGTGTGTTGAAATACAATTTTAATTACCATACTTTTGAACTTATTCTATGTCTAGATTTAGTACATATTCTGTCAAATAAATTAATATTTAAAAAAAAAAGAAAAAAAACATAAAACAAACTAAAACAATTTTAGACCCAAAATATTTATACCTTTTAAAATTTTAGTTAAAAAAGATAAATAACCCTTAAAATTGGAGAGAGAGTTAAAAAAAAAAAAAAAAAAAAAAAGAAGAAAAAAGAAAGGATGGAAATTTTGGGAATGGACCACGTAAAGGGAAAATGATAGCATTCATTCAACTCTGTATGGTTTGATAGAGAAATTTCAAGACAGTCCCTAATCACTTCCCTTCCCCTTCTGGAAAATTCCATCTTCATATTCTTTTAACAATTAACCCTTTCGACTTTTATGCTCTGCTTTGCTTACATCACCTCCTCCCTACCAATCACCTTTTCTTCCTGCAAAAACATTATTATAATGATTTTTATCATTTATACAAATTCAACATCCATATATGAAACTGTTAGTGGTTGTTCCACGTCCGTAAGGTTCAATAAATGAAGTTTTACATGAACAAAAAAAGATGAAGAAGAGAAGGATTGAGAAATTTCTCTATCGTTTATAGATGAATATTGCTCGATAATTAATGAAGCATCCAAAGATGCAATTATTACAAAGGAATAAGGATGTCATAACAAACCCTACATGTGTAGCTATACAATTGGAATAATAAAAACAGGACTGGAGAAATAGGAAAGGTAGAAATCTTCTTCCACGTCCCTGTGCACGTCAAAGTCAGTTGCACCTGAGTCATCGATTGACTACCTCATTGCTGATCGTCATATCCCACCTCAAACGAGAGCTTACTTCTACTAATCCGAGTTTGGACCTGAGATAGGAAAGCTCAGCATGATTGAGAGGTTTGGTGAGGCAGTAAGCTAATTGTTCATTAATAGGTACATATCGAATGTCTAATTGCTTGTTGAAGACTAGATCACAAACGTAATGAACGTCAAGTTCAATGTATTTCGTTCTGGCGTGGAAGATGGGATTTGAAGGAAGTGTTGATGCCAATATTGTTACATCATAGGATGGGAGTGCCTGCAGGATTAAAGCCAAGTTCTTCAAGCAGCAACAGGATCTAAGTTATTTCAGTGGACACGTGAGCAAGAGCACGATATTCAGACTCCGTGCTTGAGCGAGCAACAACCATTTGTTTTTTAGATGACTAAGAAACTAATGAAGGTCCAAGAAAGACGTAGTAGGCAACAACAGATTTAAGGTCATCCACATTGGATGCTCAATCGACATCAGAAAAGGCAGTAATGGTCAAGGAATCACTTGGCTGGATTAAATGCCCATGAGAACCTGTATCTTTTACATAGCGCATGATGCGTTTGATGACTTTCCAGTGCACATCTGTGGGAGCTTTCAAAAACGGACTGAACCAATTAACTATATAAGCAATGTCTGGCCTAGAGTTGACAAGATACCGTAGAGCGCCAAGAGCACTGCGATGAAAGAGAGGATCTTTAAGGGGAGTGCCATTATGTATGGTTAACATTTGACCAAATACAGCTAGTGTTAGACGTGATTTTGTAACAGACCACTTGAACTTAATTTCCAACACATCGGATATATATTTCGATTGATTGAGATAGATGCCAATCGGTAGATATGTAATTTGAATGCTTAGAAAGTAGCTAAGCTTCCCCATGTTTTGCAAATTTTGAATCAAGTGCAACAATGAGACGAGCTATAAATGTAGGATCACTGTTGGTAATAATTACGTCATCCACATAAATGAGAAAAAAAACAAGGAGTGAGGGTCGACAAAGATAGTATAGAGAAGCATCAGACCAACTAATCGAAAAGCCACATCCAATCATAAAATGGTTTGATTGTGGAGTGACTCAATCTAGAACAAGGTTCCAAATTTTACGATTCTTAGGATAGAATGCATGTGAGTCATTCAAGTCTTGATTCAACTTGGTAATAGACTGACTCAATCCAGAACAAAGTTTCAAATCTTGCTTCTAGATCTTTGATCTAAGAAATAATCTATTATAGCATTTTTCTTTAGGTTGATCTAAATTTCGTGTAAGAAGGTGTTAATTTTTTTAGATTCAAATGTTATGTTTGAAAATGTTGGAACTTTCGTAAAGCCTCGTAGTAAATTACATATTTACTATAGTATTTAATTTAATTATTAAATACGCAATAATGAATTATCCATTGTAGTAAAAATCCAAAGTTATTATATGAAACTTAAAAAGTATGTAGTTAACATATGGTAGATCATGTTCAAGTATTAACCTAAAGGTTTATAATATATGGATAAGATTGAATGCCATATCCTAACGGCACTATGGATACGACCCACTTTGTAATCGTTATAAACAATGTCATCCAAATTGGTCATGTGGAGACATGCGAGTGAGAGTATTCTATACAAAGAGTTTGTATGAGATTAGATCACGAAATAATTAATCTCTATTTATAACACCATTGGCTGACGAGATTAATATTTCATAAGATTACCAAATGTAACTCGATCTCAATAATCTTGAGTGAGTTATGAACTTCTCTTATGAGGGCTCGTCCTTTGATTTGTATGGGTGAGAGTGACCCAAGTAGCCGACTCAATAAGTCTACCATTTTGGGGACTTGGCTGAGTGGGAAGCTGGAAATATAACTACACAAGATAGGATTTACTCCTTCCCGCCTTAGGATAAACAGATGAATAGTTCTCTTAAGTGTTGATTCCAGGACTTGAACAATGGGGCCCCACCCTTTCACTGGCCCAAAAGGAACTTGGTTTATGGTTGGACTATAAACAAATTGTTCATTAGAAGATCAATAGTACTTAAAGATAAAGAGGTAATTACACGAGTGAAACGATAATTTGACCCAACTATAATTATGAACAATTCGTGAATGATCGACTTACTTGTAATGGTTGTATCCATGGATGCAACATGTTTTGCAGTGTATAAGAGTGCAACTGTGGGTCTATATTGGTTTTCCCCATGTTAATGAATATTGGTTAATTTAATTAAAGAGTTTAATTAATTAATCTCGGATTATTGGAGATTAAAATCTGTAGGTCCATTGGGTTCCCATACTAGCTCATAACGAATTAACAACGACCAACAATTTTGAAAGAATTCAAAATGTTCAAATTGATTATGGAAATTTATGTTAATTGTAAATGATACAATCAATATAATGTATATAGATACATTATAATATAAAGTTTATTTTGAATGAGATTCAAAATGAAACTATATAATATGAGAAGTGTATTAAATAATATGAATTAGATTCATAATAAAACTACAGGTTACAAATTAATGTGAATGTGATTCATATTAAAACTATAGGTTATGGGAGAGAAGTGTATTTGAATATGACTCAAATATATATTTAATTGTTTAAATAATTGAATAGATTAATTAATTATTAATTAATTAATTATTACATTAAAAAGAAAATAACTCCCGTGCATTGCATGGATGTGTGGAAGTGGGTGAAAGGATTTATGATTCCCCTTCTTCCTTAAATGTAGAAGGTCTGCATTATTAAAGGGTTGTCTATTTTGTTGATACATAAAAACAAAATCTCTCCCCCTCTCTCAAGCTCTCTCTCACTTTCTCAATTTTACAGAGAAACATCATTCTTTTGTAATAAGAAAAAATAAAAAATGATCTCTCTTTATATTAAAAAAAGGAGGCTCCCACAAGCCGATTCTTGTCAAGAGAATACTCGGGAAGACTTTTCGGAGGCATCCCATACGTGCTGTGGAGATATGTTTGTAAAGGAGAAAATTTAAAGAAAGCTTGTTCTTCAAAAGTAACATTCTATTGCCCTATAATTTTCATATTTAACTCGAATAATATTGCATTGTGAATGTATTGATTGATCTCTTTTGTATTGTAAAATTCTAAGGCAAAGTCACTCGCTTTCACATCGAGATTCGATCCCTTCAAAAAATAACTTGGATTTTTAGTATGATGATTGAGATATTTCTAGTCTTAGGAGCAATTCTATATATATATTGAGTGCAAACATGAGTGACCTTTCATTTTCTTGAGAGTAATCACGGGATGGAGTGCTAGCGAGGCCAATTTTTCTTTTACTTTGTTCTTTTTACGGGATGAAAAATCAAGATGATGTTGAAGGTAATGAAGCATGCTTGAGAGAGGTACAACAAGGAGTTTTGGCGTGAATGATCCATATTATGAAAACAATGATCCATACTATGGAAACATTGACAGATCGTTTGGATAGGTTGGAGATTGAGCATTGGGCAAGGGAAAGAATACCGCCTCCTCCACCATACCCTGTAGTAGTTCACCATAATGAGAAATAATATGAGGGTAATGGTTCTGATGGTTTGAAGGATGACCAAATTACATTACTTGAGGTGCTAAGAGGAGGAGAAATACGTATTAGACATGGAGTAGTTAGAGGAAGACCTTGGCGAAGAGGATATCAAAACTTTCAGAGGAGGCTCAATGAGAATCACAACCTTCAATGGGAGAAAGAGGTACAAAATATGTTTGCTTGCCAAACCGATCTAGAGAAGTACCTTCAATGGGAGAAAGAGGTGCAAAATGTGTATTTGCATGCCATAACTTTAACGACAAACAGAAAGTTATATTTTGTATTTCCAAGGTTAAGGATTACACTCGAACTTGGTGAGATAAGTTAATTCAAGAAGGAAAAGAAATATTGAGGCACCAATTGATTCATGGTTTTAATGAATCTATAAGGAAGTAGTTTGTTCCAAATCATTTCCAAAGGGACATGGTATAAAGGCTTCAAGGATTGAGATAAGGCAACAAGCCAGTAGTGAATGAATCGAATTCCCAGCGAAACCTTTCTTTATGTAAAATAGAGAGAATAATGGAGAGGGAAATTCTTCAGCAATTACAAGAGAACTGTTAATGTCAAAGGAATATAAAAGGCCATAATCACAAGTATCACTTATGTATTTGATGATTCGCTTGGCACCCAGCAAGTGATTGGCTTTTGGATTTGCTTGATATCTAGCACACACTCCCACAACAAAAGATATATCAGGTCTATTTACTATGAGATATAACAAACTCCCCGTGATGCTTCGGTACAGATTTTCATCCACATGAGTGCCCTCAGAATCTTTGTTCAGTTTAGCATTAATGGAGGTAGGACTACTCTTTGCCCAGGCATTTTCAAGATCGAACTTCTTGACAAGAGACTTTGCATATTTACTTTGTGAAATAAAGATACCCTCCTTTAGCTGTTTAATCTGGAATCCCAAGAAGTAAGTCAGTTCACTAACCATACTCATCTCAAATTCGATCTACATTTGTTTCACTAAGAGATAAACCAATTTTTGTGACATTCCTACAAACATAGTATCATCTACATAGACTTGAGCAATAACAAGGTTTCCTTCCTCTTTCTTGACAAATAAAGTTTTGTCTACTCCACCTCTCATATATCCATGCTTGAGAAGAAATTCAGTTAAGCGTTCATACTATGCTCGAGGAGCTTATTTCAACCCATATAAGGCCTTTTGAAGTTTATAAACATGGTATGGACATATAGGGTCAACAAACCCCTTGGGTTGTTCCACGTAAACTTATTCATTTAAGTATCCATATTTATAGACCCAGGCCGAGGAACGAGAGTCCAAACCTTGTTGTTCAATTCTTCTTGCATTTTTTTCACCCAACATTTATCTTTCAAAGCTTCATTAACATTCTTTGGTTCAACTGGGGAGATATAACAAATATTTTCAATCATTTAGAGATAGTCCACTTTGTCTTTCTTTCTAGTTGAAACATCTGCCTAAAGATCATTAATGATATTACTGGAAAACTGATTCTTGAGGATTCTGCTCAAAGGTTGAAAACTACTCTTTGGTTCATCTTCACTGCCTACAAGAATATTGTGTTCAGAATTAGCAACAATGTCATAAGAATTGTCTTCTGATTTACCTAGCCACCACCTAGAGACCTTAGCTCAAGTTCATCTTCCTTTAAGCTAGTAACAACTTCC
The DNA here is from genome assembly GCF_027475165.1 of Benincasa hispida. NCBI lineage: Eukaryota > Viridiplantae > Streptophyta > Magnoliopsida > Cucurbitales > Cucurbitaceae > Benincasa > Benincasa hispida. The sequence continues at coordinate 48,829,877 of NC_143478.1, read as the reverse complement.
CCACAATTAGTATTATCTATGACAACATTGATTGACTCCTTGACACACTTTGTGCGCTTGTTGTAAACTCTGCAAGCACAATTGTTTGTAGCATACCCTGAAAAGATGCTTTCATCACCCTTTGGATCCAATTTTTTCTTAGGATCCCAATTTGTCAATATGCAGCACAGATTGTAAAAAACATGAAAATATTTGACATTAGGCTTTCTCTCCCTCCGAATTTCATAGTTGGTGCAGTCAGTGCCAGGAAAAAGAGAAATGTAACTATGAATATGACAAGTAGTACTTAGAGCTTCAACTCAAAACTAGCAAGGAAGATTATAAGGATGAAACATGGCGCGAGCCATCTTCTGGAGAGTGCAATTCTTCCATTCAACAACACTGTTCTATTGAGGAGTAATAAGAGCAGAGAATTCATCATGAATACCTTCAGTAGAGCAAAAATCAGCAAACTGACTGTTTTCCTATTTTGTTCAGTGATCCGTTTGAAGATGACCAATGTTAAGTCTTTTTTCTCTTTGCAATTGAAGATGAAGAGTTTTAAGGACCCGAGTTGTCTCAGACTTATCCTTTATAAATCTGACCCAAGTGTATCTAGAAAAGCCATCAACACAAACCATGACATATTTCTATTGGCCGAGACTTTCAACTTGCATGGGTCCCATAAGGTCAACATGGATTAATTTAAGAATACGATTTGTAACTATCACAGGTACCTATTTGTAACCTTCATTTTCTTGCTTGCTCGACAGACTCCATAGATAATTCTTCCTTGACCACCAACATTTGAAATACTGATCGTAGTCTTTTTTGTAATAGCCTTGTGAATAGCCTTAATGTTAACCTGACCCAATCGTTTATGCCACAAAGCAGTTTCATCGTGCTTTGAAACAAAATATTGATGTTGAGACTCAGTCGGAGACCATAAATAACAATTGTCAGAAGATCGTTTACCTGTCATAACAAGAGATTTAACATTATCCGTGACAACACATCCTTCTTTTGTAAAGTTTACGTTCAGCCCTTGGTCACACAATTGGCTAATACTAATCAAATTTGCAGTCAGGCCTTCTACCAGCATTACATTATCAAGCACATGTAAGTCTGGATAGTTGAGTTTTCCTTTTTCAATGATTTTCCCTATTGCTCCATCACCAAAAGTAACATGTCATGAGCCAGCTTTCTTAATATCAAATATATAGCTCCTTGCTCCTATCATATGCCGAAAGAATCCACTATTGAAGAATAAATCCCCTTTGGTTGAAGATCATAAAGATGTAAGCACTACATTAGAACATTATTTTTTAATCTCCAAACTTGCTTCATTATGGGAGAACCAAATCTTCTGCTATTTGAATAATTTGACGATCGTGAGCTGTACTCAGGTCTCTAGTAGCCATACAACTTGTACCAATAGGGTCTAGTGTGACCCCCTCTTCCACATTAGTGACAAATCCATTGCTTTTTTCTTGACTGATTTTTGCTTTGGAATTGACTAGAAGTAGTATATTCTGGCTAAGTGTTTTTCCAAGGTTCTTGATAACTTGTACAAATACAAGTTATTTGTGTCTTTTTCTTAGGATTATGTGACAACAGAAAGGAAGAAAATGTGCCAATCATGGGTGAATTTATATAAGAAAACCAAAGTTGTGCTAAGGTACTTAAAAAAACACCTGTTGACCGCATTTCATGGACAAAGTGCACTAAGTTTATGTTTTGCAGGAAAACAGGAATCATCGCATGCACCAATCCTTCAAGGAAAAACGCAATCAACGCATGCCTCGGGATTTTTGAAATCGTACAATAGATATTCTGATGTACTTTCTGATCGTTGACTATGATGCAACGCTGACATTCTCACCTACCTTGACAAATGATAGGAACTAATCAAAGCACATCAAGTGAGGGGATCTGAAGGCTGACATGAAGGAATGAGATATCATGCAACGGAAGACTACAAAAGCAATAAGCACTTAAACTACATTTAATTTGAGTTTTAAGCATGTTGATCATATGATATCAAAAAGAGGATTTGAAACACATATTACCTTTGAAGATTCCTCCAAGAATTCAGCTGAAAAACACAATGATAGAGCTTGAATCACCGAGAGGACTACCACCGAGATCTTCTCTATTATGCTCAAGCTGGAATGTGTGGTGGAAACACTTATACAAGTTGAATTGATGAAGAATGAGAGCAGGGTTTTTGGGTTAACAATTTAGAAATTATATTTTTGCATTCTCGCTGATCTTCATGCATGGAGCTTCAATATGTAGGTAAAAACCATGCAAATGTATAGGGCTGCATGGTGGACAGCTCCAACTTGAAGATCATCACCAAGACAATTGGAATTTGATGATATTCCAGCAAACATGTTAGTGGGTTTTTCCTAAAATTGGAAAGATCTTATTAACTTAAAATGATTTCAAAAAATCATTTTATTTAAATTAATTTATATAAAACCAAATTCTAAATGATTTTTAATTAAAATAATAATAATTGAATATTTAAATATTAAATTAATAAAATATCAATATCACCAATAAATAAATTTTATATTTAAATCATAATCTAAATATTATTTGATTTTCCAATTTTGTTTAATTTCAATTAAATTAAACGTTTATAATTGTATCATATACAATCAATCGAAAACCCTAAAACTAAATTTGAATATTTCAAATTCGTAACCTGAATGTCATACATCAATACTCAATTTGTTATTCCAATTTAATGAGCTAGTAGAGGGACCTAATGGACCTATAGATCATGAGCTTCAACGATCTATAATTAATTTGTTAAAACTCTTTAACCGAATTAATTACTATTTGTTAACTATCAAGACACACCACTATAGTTCGATAGTTGCACTCTTCTCACTGTAGATATATTTCTATCCATATAAACTATAATCAGTAAGTTGATCCTTCACAAGTTGTTCATAATTATAGCTAGGTCAAAATCACCATTTTACCCCTATAAATACATCTTGTTCCTTACGTTCCCACTGACTCTCCAATGAACAATTTGATTTAAAATACTACTTGTGAATCATGTCCTTCTCTACCATGAGAAGGCGGGGCTCCGATTGTTCAAGACTGAAATTAGCACTTAAGAGAACAACCTATCTGCTAACCCTAAAATGGGTAGGAGTGAATTCCATCTTGTAGGGCTATGTCCCCAGCTATTCATCCAGTCTTATCCCCAAAATGGAAGGCTTATTGAGCAGTGCTGTTGGACTACTCTCACCCATGCAGATCGAAGGATAATTCCAAATAAACAGGAGTTCATAGCTAGCTCAGGATTAAGATCGAGTTATCCTAGGTTACTTAAGTATGAAATAGTCAGTTTTAACAGTAAACGGTCGTTATAAAGAAAAGTGACTATTTCGTGATCCCGTCTATATGCAAACTCATTGTTTAGGATGCCCTCACTCACATATCTTTACATGATCTGTAGATCACATCATTTGTATTACCTATACAAAATGGGCCGCATCCAATAGTGTTACCAGGATGAGATACCCAATTTCATCCATATACTTATAGACCATTTAGGCTATATACTATTAACTTGATCCTGTTTATGTCACTACATAAAGTTAAAGTATTTATACTACAGCCATAGATATGTTTATTGGATTTTCATAATAGAGTGCGAAATCAACAACTTTATTGAATAAAATACTCAATAATATTTTATTGATAAATAGAATGTTTAACACGAACTGCGAGTTCTAGGACACACCCAACAATCTTCCACTTGGACTAAAACTCTCGTGAGAACAAATATATACAATACAATGTTGAGAAACATAAAGGAAAAATACAATAAACTAGGACATCACAAATACCATAGATATTCTCCTACTTGTCCTAGATTATGTTGCTCGGAGTCCTGGTCCAACCAGGTGACCCTTGAACACTTTAGCCGAGAGAGCCTTCGTAAATGGATCAACAAGGTTGTCTTCAGAGGCTATCTTCGTGACGATCACGTCTCCTCGGTGCATTATCTCTTTGATGAGATGATACTTTCTTTCAATTTGTTTTCCACATTTGTGACTGGTTCTTTTGAGTTGGCAACAACACCACTATTATCACAATATAGTGTGATAAGTAGGTGCATATCTGAAAGTATTTCCAAGTCAGCCAAGAATTTGCGTAGTCATACTGTTTCTTTAGCGACTTCACATGCGGCTACGTATTATGCTTCCATTGTGGAGTTAGCGATACAATTTTGCTTAATGCTTCTCCAAACTATAGCTCCTCCACTGAGAGTGAAAAATGTTCTTGAAGTAGATTTCCAGGAATCTACGTCTGTCTGGAATCCAGAATCAGTGTATTCGGTAAGGATCAAATTATTAGATCCATACACAAGCATATAGTCCCTCGTTCTTCTTAGATACTTGAGGATGTTTTTGACAGTCGTCCAATGACTGTGTCCTGGATTGGATTGGATCTGAATCTTCTGACGATTCTAACTGCAAAGCATATGTCAGGGCGTGTACATAAAATTGTGTACATCAAACTCCCAACTGTAGATGCGTATGGAATTCTTGTCATTCCCTCAAAATCTTGAGGTGTCTTAGGACACAGTTCTTTTGACAAATAAATTTTGTGACTAAAAGATAACATACCTTTTTTGGAATTTTGCATATTATATTTTGACAACATCTTGTCAATATAAGATGCCTGAGATAGTGTTATAGTTCTATTCTTTCGATTCTGAAAGATCTGTATTCCTAAAACGTATTTAGCATCACCCAAATATTTCATTTGGAATTGTGTTGCTAACCATATCTTTACATCAGCAAGGAAGCTTGTCTCATTCCCAATGAGCAAGATATCATCAACACAAAGAACTAAAAATGCTACAGTCTTGTTGACTTTAAACTTGTATACACAAGGTGAAAGATCTCTTAACGAAGAGCATCCATGAGCGCATTCAGATCTTTCCAATTTGACCGTGACTGAAATACAACATATACATTCGAACATACAGTTATGCAAATAAACAGTAATTAATGGCATGCTTTGAACACTAGAGTTCTTATACCAGTTGAAGACACTCTTCAAGCTTTGGAACTCAATGCAACGGAAGACCTCTACGCGATCAACAAATGCCCAACAAAAGCGTCGACTGCAGTAGCACGAACAACCACAAACAAATGAACACAGTGGGGACGACACCACCAGAAAGGAGCCCTTGGTATTCTCAGAGTGAGAACCCAAAGTGTGGTCTTTGGTGAGTTTGGTAGAGGTAGGAGGAAGAACTGATCGTGTAGATGAAAAGCAAGTGGGAGAGAATAGAAAGCTATCGCATAGCTAGATGCTTATCGTTTAGAAGAAACTACATGATCGTGTAGGTTTTACTGAACGATCGTTTAGGAAAAGGTAGACGATTTTTTAGCAAACAAGACACACTATACGATCGTTTAGAAAAGCTATCCAATCATTTAGGAATTAGCGTGCGATCGTTTAGGAGCGAGTTATGCGATCGTTTAGGCGCTGAGCGACTATCGTATAGACTCTCGACTTATGCGATTGTTTACATTTCCACACCAATGCCAAAATTTTTTGAACTTTTTCGACCTCTTAAAAATGAAACAAAATTTCATTTTTATTCTCCGGTTACAATAACCGATGCGGTTTTCTCTAACGCACGTCCGAGAGAGTTTTTAGGTTAATTATCATATAATTAACCAATTAAATTATTAATAAATATAATCATATTATATTTTTACCCTATAGTTTGATATCACATATCTGCTATAGTAATTTCTGCTCTACTTGATACAGATCATATTTATATCTAATTTCCTCCAAAATAATGTATCTCATACATTTAGCCAATTATATCATATATAATTAACCAGTCCAATTATATCATATATAATCGAACTTCCTCTTGTCAATTTGAATATTTCAAATTAGCCTAAACACCGATTCTCGACTTTATCTAAGCTACCTAGGGGACCTAATGGACCTGTGCCTCGAAGCTCCAACAGTCTGTGAATAGTTGACTAAACTCTTTAGCCACGAGATCCACCATCCGTTAACTGTCAGACATTCCACTAAAGACCAACAGCTGAACTCTTCTTACCACAAATATATTTATGTGTCCATCGGATATAACCAATCATGAGTACGATGACCCTTCACAGATGCTCGTAAGTACAGCTGGGCCAAATTACCATTTTGCCCCTGTAGTTACATCTCACTTTTTAAGTACCACTGATTCCTCTAATGAACAATACAACATAGTCCAATTATGTGTGAATACTTCTCGGGCCAAGAAAAGGTGTGTGGTGCCATATCGTTTAAGCCTGGAATCAGTCTTTAAGGGAGAGAAGTTCCTACCAAGTGTCACGTGATCGACCCGCTATCGCTAATTCAATTGAATTCCATAGGCCGCTATCGCTATGAAAGACTATCATTCACAAGCGGAAAGTCATTCAATGCATTCATTCACTGTAACTATGGTAGAGAAGATAGTTGTAAACGCCTCTGCTCTTGTTAAGCTGGTCTTTCATCTTTGTGCTATAAATGAGCAATGCCCGGACCTGGCTCAAGGATAGAGAAAGAGAACAGATAGGCTCTTCCCTCTGTTGTCACAAAGATTTTTGACTCAGCCGGGAGTGAACGAGATTCTTTTTTGCATATTTTTGCAACAGGATAAAGGAAACCGATTGAGAAACTTGCATGGGACTGGCTATTCACTCACTTTTTTCTGCTAATGTGCAGCGGCGAGGAGCCCACAGGTTGTTGGACTAACCTATGGTGTGTTCCGGCGAAGCGCCGGGTTGTTGGTAAGGAGCGTGAGCGGGCGGGGGGCTCACACAAGTAAGGGAGCTATCTATCTACTTACCTCTGCCTTAAGGAAGGAATGAATTCCATCTTGTGTAGCTGAGTTTCCAGCTCCTAAATCAGACGAATCCCCAAAATGGTAGGTTTGAATCAGCGACCTGACCACTCACACCTATACAAATCAAAGGACCGCTCTCAATGGTAGGAGTTCCCAACTCACTCAGGATTGAGGTCATGTTACCTATGATCATCCTAGTGAAGTGAAGTCTCTGTCATGAACGGTGTTATACAACGAGACGTTAACACTTTGTGGTCACGTCTTATATAAACTCTTTGTATAGGACGCCCCCCTTGCTCGTCCCCTACACGAATGATTAGGATTAGACCATCTGTGATAAGTCACAATATTGTGACCATTCCTCAAAGTGGGCGCATCTGTAGCGTTACCAGGATAAGGTTTCCTTCCTATCTCCATATACTACAGACCATTTTAGTTATCACTCAAGACATGATCCATTTGTATGTCACCACATACATGCTTGAGTTACATATAGATAACCAGGGATTTTAGGTTTATTGGTTTGTGGTAAAACAAATAAAACATGCAACGGAGCAAAAAATAAGATGGGAAGTAAAATATCATATATATACAACACAAGCGTTCGTACAAACTGTTTACAAACTACAGGACACAAGACTTTAGGGAATCAACCCCAACACAAGGTTCATCAACATTCTATTCAAAGCCATAAGATTTGATCGATATTCCAGGATCTTGAAGCTTATTTTAACCCATAAATGGATCGTTTAAGCTTACAAACTTTCTGTTCCTGTTCTTGTTTGGTGAACTCTTCTGGTTGAGACATAAAAATACTTTCACCAAGATGGCCGTTCAGAAAAGCTGTCTTGACATCCATTTTCCATATTTCATAGTCATAATATGTGGCAATGGATAGAAGTATTCTAATTGATTTTATCATGGCAACAGGAGAAAAAAGTTTCTTCATAATCAACCCCTTCTCTTTGGGTAAAACCTTTTGCCACGAGTTTGGCTTTATAGGTTTGCACCTTGCCAGTTTGGTCTCATTTTCTCTTGTAGATCCATTTACAACCTATAGGTTTAACTCCATGTGGTTGATCTACAAGTTCCCAGACAGAGTTGAAGTACATAGACTTTATTTCTACGTCCATGACTTTTATCCACTGTTTCCTGTTAACATCTTTCATTGCCTTTTTAAAGGTTAATGGATCCTCTCATCCATCATCATGTATGATCCTCTAACCACCTCCGACTACAAACTCCAGCAAAAATCATCTTCAATAATCAACTTCGACAACCAATTCCAACTACTATAAGATTAATGACTATTAAAGTATGTTATAGGGTTGTTGATTATATAAAAATATTATTTTGTCTACATTAAGTACAATATTTATATGTAATAAATATTCTATGTTTGGTTTGTGGGGCTCGATGCATGTTGCTTCTAGAATGTTCAGCATTGAAGTCTTGGTAGGGGACTGTTTTTAGTCATTGGAGCTCGATGGGGGATAATACCATCCAGGATTATTTTCTAAACCCCAGTCGGCCGATGATGCGTACATATCCATGAATTTTTGTTCAAAAATTTCGATGATGAGTATCTATCTATGAATTTTTGTTCAAAACTTTTTCTTACCTTATAACGGTTGAGTTCTTCATGCGTTATTTCTCAGATTCAGACCTTTGTTTATTATGATTTCTTATGAAATTTCTTCATTATTTTCATATTCGCTCTATTTTTCTTTGTTCCTTCTCATTCATTTAATTTCATACTCACTTCTGTTTGAATCATTGTTGTATTTGGGCTTGATTGACATGTGTTTCTAGATAAGATATTTATTCTAAACTCCAGTGTTCTTCATTATTTACATTTTGCAATTCTTCGTTTCTTATGATTTCTTATGAAATTTGTTCATTATTTTTCATGTTTGATTTGTTTATTCTGATTCCTTTTTATTTGTTCTATATCATGCTCGGTTCTATTTAAATCTATGTTGTGTTTGGGCTCGATTGAATATATTTTTGGATAAGAAACGTATCCACCTCCAAAGTTATTCATGGTTTACATTTGCAATCATTTATTCATTATGATTTCTAATGACATTTCTACATCATTTTTCATTTTCTATTTGTTTATTTTGATTCTTTGTTCTCATTGATCCCAATAGGTATGTGTTGATTGCACATTTATTCTATGTAAATAATTTGTTCGATGTAGTTAATTTTTAGTGCTTCTGTTTGCTAACTGAACTTCACTTGCTTGCGTTTTTACACTTGATTAATTACTCAACCACTTCATTAATTGGAGTACGATCATTTATTTATGAACAAAAAATAAATCATGAGGCTGGTTTCTTTTTCACCATTGTTCTGATTATGTTAACTATTGATGTAATGTTGAATTACTTCTACCTCACTTATTCTACTAAGGTCTATTACTCTCCATTATTACGGTGGGTGTTCACCACCCCATTTCACTTCTCTCCCTCTATAAAACCACTTCCGTCCAACTTAAATCACTTGAGAATCCTCCGTTGTTGTATGTTTTTTCTCAAGCAAGTGAGTTATTTCCATCAACTTACTTCTCTTCTACTTTTTTGTTCTCTGTATCATTTATTAGGGCTTCATATATTAATGTGGTAGTGGTTTGATTTTCTGGAGTTCTATTTGCAAACCTGTTCTATTGATACTTTAGTATTTTAAAAGTATTTCTATGAGTTATTTTTTGTTTGTATGTGTGTTTGATGAACTTGTATATGTATTTGTACTGTATTTTCTATATCATGGTGTCAACTATCCAATGTTTATTTTTTTGTAATCATGAATTACATGTCATGGAAGTCTGAGGTCGGCTATATGTATACATATTCTACTTGATTTTAAATGTGGTACATCACATCTATTCTCCTACAAATCACTTGTATCCCACATTGTGTACACTTGATGAATCTCTACAATCTACTACCCTCCTTGTTAGTCTGGTGAGTTATTTCTTACTGCTATTGTTGTTGGATTATATACATTTTCTTTCAGAATATATACATTTTCTTCCTATTACTTATGCTTATCTATGTGTTCATGGTTTCTTTGATGGGCACTAATGGCGACACCATTTTAGTGCTAGAGTCGATCCGGTGGTTCGTTGATCCTCAAACTACAATCCCCGAGTAAAATAGAAAATGTATTCCTAAATGATTAGTCTTACATACCATGAGTTTCTAACTAAATATTTTCTTTGTTGTTTTGCAGCCTAAACTAATAACACTACCATTAGTTTGAGGTTCATGTGTTACGCATGTTTTTCCTAATTTTAAATGTTGTATATTTGGGTTTGACTTGTAATTAAAGTACACCATTCTTTGTGGTCTTTACCTGTAATTTGTGGTTTTTTCATACATTGGCCATTGAACATGGACATTTGACAATTGACTGATAACTTATATTTTTCATACATTGCCCAATGTAGAACAATAACAGCATGTTGCCTACTGCACAACCTGATAACGAGGGAGATATGCCAAACTATAATGTCTGGGACAACGAATGATGAAGATTCTACATCTAACGAGCTCGACGATGAAAATATACAATTTATTGAAACATCTGACAAATGTGACCAATTTCAGGGATGAGTTAGCGACGCGAATGTTCGATGAATGGGAACGAGCATCTTGAGTACAAAGTTTCTTGTCCAATTAACTTTACTATGATTAACTTCCTCATACTTTTAGATTATGTTATCTTTCGGTTCAAACAATCTACTATATTGAATTATCTTAATTTATGTTGTGTTAATTGGTTCATGTGAATGATGAAACATGTTCTATGCTATTCGTACTCAAACTTTGTTTATCTAACTGTGTCCAATTTATTTTATTAAGTTATACGTATGTATGTAGCTAAATGGTAGGACGTGAGAAAATGACAAAATACAATTGGACAAAGGTTGAAGCTGCACGATTAGTGGAGTCACTACTGCACTTGGTAGAATCAGGTTGGCAAGCTGATAATGAAACATTCAAGCTTGGCTATCTACAATAGCTACAACATCTACTTACCGAAAAAATTCCTAGTTGTTCCATCGGACTGTCGACAGTAGAGTGCAAGATTAGATTTTTAAAGCGATAAGGTGTTTATTTTCAAACGATTACCCAAATAACCACCCACTAGTTCTTAAAGTATGTTATTAAATTTTCTACCATTCTTTACAAATCTACAAAATGAATTGTAATCAAGATTTCTTTCTCTTAGTTGTTAGGGTTCCTTAAAACATTACTTTGGCAGGCTACCCATCCTAGTCTAGTAAGGAAAAGTCGCTGCGACGTACTACAGGTTCCAACCAATGTTTAGGTGATAGATAACAGGAGCTACTTCCGGTGAGGAGTTTCATTGACAATATTTTATCAATCCCAGCGAACTGGCCTATATAAGTTAACCTGGATCGAGTACCTTACCGAATTTATTTTTGTAAGCAGTTCAAATGTTATAGAAGTTTACAATTGAAATGACATTAAATAGCTCATTTGGCATAAAAAATTTATTATCATAAAGTTGTTGATTCTCCTATGCCAGAATTATTTAGAATCTCCTATGTAAATAGTTTTATGTCATGAATTTTTTTAGATTGAGTTTGTAGTACATGTTGGGTTGTAAAATTACTTGAGAATCAAAATTATCATCTATCTACTATGATGCACCACTGGACACTACAAGGAAACATTGAGCAAGCTCTAGTAAGCCGTAAACCCTATTGTTGGGTGAAATTTTAATTTTAAAAAATAAGAGGAAACTAACCTTTGGTTGGAGAATTCCACATTAGAAAATTTTTATTTGGAAGCCTCTCTTATGTACTCCAATCTTGAACTTTGGGTTTGGGCCCGAGGGGTACCCATATTTTGGAGTGAGTGAGGAGATAGATCAATGTAGGTTCAGTGGATGTCTCACACGCGTACCGCCGTCGGTCGGTCATAAAATTATTTTTATTTATTATTTTAAACGGAAAAAAGAAAAAGTTCTCCCTTGCAGCGAGTCGTCGAGACTCTCTGCCTCTTTCGCTCTCTACCATTCCACGCTGAAGTCCTTTAAAAAACGTGGTCTTCAGTAGTTCATTCACACGAATTATTTCATTCACTCCCATTTGAATGTTCTCTTTTCCTTTCCTAACTCTTCAATTTTCGTTTTCCGAGTAGTGGGTTAGAAAGGGTGTGTGTTTCGGTCGGTAACGGTACATTTCCGATTAGGCTTCTTTGGTTGTTTTATCCTGGGGACGATGCGGCAATTTTCAGACTTGCTTGCACACTTGGATAGCCGCAAAACATCTTAAAGAGAGCGAGCTCCGCGACTCAGCCTATAATGAGTTTCTGTTTTGCAGGTTTTTGTTCTTTGGTTGACCACAGTGCCTTGACCGTTTGCTGTTCGTCGTTTTGAGGGTCTTGTTGTTTCCAACACCTATTCTTATTGTTTATGTTTCTACCCTTTTTTTTTCCTTTTTTTCCTTCTTTTATTAATCTCCGTATGACTGGGCTTAACTTGTTTGGCTATTAGAGAATAGGAAGTGGAATCTTGATTGGTAGTCACTAGTTTCGATTTTGGTCAAGTTTTGTTTAAACTTGGGATATTGATGCATTTCAGTTTTGTCTTTACAACTTTGATTGCATCTTGAGCAAGCTTTGATGAATTTGGGTGTTTAATAATTTTCATCTGCATCTCGTCCAATCCATACATGCTCTAAATTAACAAATCATATGAAGGATACTAATTAAGAACCATATAATCTTTCTGCTGCATTCCATTACTTTTCTTTTTTCCTTCCCCCAGTATATGCCTTGAAATTGGAAAGAGATTATATGGAAAAAATCTTGTTGATACAAAAGTAATGGCTATTGATTAAGGGCTTTTTCCTTATTCTTTTTTGGTCTCATGTTTTGTCTTTTATATTGTAAGATTTTGGGTAAATTATCTCTGGTTTATGTTTTTAGGTGTTCTATGAAGATCAAGTAATAAGTGTTTACATTGAAACCCACCTCATTTATTTTGCATGATTCTTTCAATATCAATTGAAATAATTTAATGAAATAATAAGTAATATAGAGTGATTGCTATGCTATATGAAACCTCTTTCCTTAGTTAATTTAAACATTTAACTTGTTATAAACACGTTATAGCAATAAAAGAAGTACTAATAAGAGCTCATATGGTGTAGAAGTGATAGGCCTCCAATTATACTGCAATATCAAAGAAGAAAGAATAGAGGAGATAAGGGGAATTCAGCGGTTGAGTCGGGTTGGGAGGTTAGGGACCGCAACTCAATTACTTTCAATTATGTTGGGGAAGTGAGCATTTAAAAGAAGAACGAAACAAAAAGAGAAGGCACGGAAGTTGAATATCTGGAGTGAGGAAGGTGAGCTCTCGAGGGTGTGAGTTCGGGAACGTCTATCTTGTAGAATTTGCCGAAGTGTGCCGATCATCGCCTACTTCTTCTACTAAGCGATCGAGTAGCAGAGCCCAACGATCGTGTAGTATTTGGTAAGCGGTAGTGTAATATTTTATATGCGATCGCGTAGTGTTTTGTAGGCGATCGTCTAGCATTAGTTAGCGATCGTGTAAAGTCTGTAAGCGATCGTATAGAGATTGTAAACGATTGTTTAGAGTTTGGTAAGCGGTCGAATAACAACTGTAAGCGATCATGTAGTTGTTGTTTGACTCTCATCGTTTACTGAAGAACAAGTTCATCGTTTAGCCGTTATATTGAGCGATTGTGCCAACCCATTAAATCAATAAAGTTCTTTTAAAGATCAATGTCCTAACAAGAAGATATAGAACTTAAGAAGTTGGAGTTTCAATTCCTATAGTTTTGAGCATGTTAAGTGTTTGGTTCTACCACCCTTTTAATTGATGTTGTTTTATTGCCAAAGCACAACAACGAATTGGTATGTATTAGTTTACATATTAGAATGTTTACCCTTCAAGAGTTCTTACACCTAAAATTTTTGTTTCAAGTTTTAGCTTGATCTTATATTTCTGCTTCCTTCCTGTTTTTCTTCTTTTCATAACTTAGAGTATTTGACTTCCATTGCATTTATAAGTTTCTCGCTACTACAAACTACTAGCTTTTATTACTTTAACTTGTTATTGTGGTCATATATAGTTTTTATGTTAATTCATAAATTTTTTGTTTATAGCGTTGCTCTTCAATTTGAGTTTTGGACTTCAAGTTTTTGCTAATAAAGTGGTCATTTCCATATCAAAATTAAAGAAAACTTGGGTAATGAGTAAATGTATTTGTATTACGTTTCAACTTTATTTTCAATCTCCATGCTTATTAGCTTGATCGGATATTGAGAGAATGAAAAGTAACATCTTATCTCTTTGGGTGGTTAAAAACGACTTCAAAGATTCTTCTATACTGTTTAGGAGTGAATAGATTTGCTAGAGGTTATTAAAATGTCAAAATTTTATTCTCTTGAATTAATGGAGGGACAATTCAACAATCTCTAAGACATTGATTTTAGTTAGAATTTGATTCTCATCTAAGCATTTACCATGACAAAGCTTTGAATGATTCTCGAAGTTTATTAATTTGGTCCAGATTTATGTATCCTTCTCATTTGGACTTGATTCCTATCCAAGCATCTGTTGTGGCAAAGCATGGGTTATCCAAAGTTGTCTATGCTGCCTCTCTCACATTTCAATTACCAAAGCAAACACTACCAAGAGGTTTGAAACAAGTTCTAGATATCAAGGTAAATTATTTTTCTCCTAGTCCTCCATTTCCATAAAAATTAAGTAACTACATATTTATTTACCAAAGTTTTAAGTTTAAGCTCAATTTGCTAGTAAATCCATCTATGAATCATGTTTTTGCTCTGCCACTATAGGAAAAAAGGCCTATGATAACTTGCTGGTGATTGACTACTTCTTGCCATTGATTTAGGGCATAAAGCTTCATGAACCCTAGTAGATTGGTGGGCTTTTTGGATCTCAAAGAAGAGAAATCTCTGAAAAACTCACCGTTCAAAGATACTTCTAGTTGATTGAGCTTTTCAGAGTTAGGCGAATAAGGTACGAGTTACTTGGTTCTAAAACCATTTCTTAACCTCATATGCTCCAATTATTGCAGCTGATTGTGTGTTATGCTTATGATTTTCTCTTTGGACTATTTAATGTATACTATGATTCTAGTCTTGAATTGATTAAAATTGTTTTAATTAAACAACTTCTAAAATATGAAAATAGTATTTCATATTTTTGTCAAAAATTGTTTTATTATTTATTTTAATAAAAATTAGTTAGTGGAAAAATCCAATTGTTGGATTTTCCTACTAACTAAGTGGTTTTTGAAGTGGCTCTTCCAAAGTTTGACACCTAGAGATTTCATGCTAGTGAAGTTTGGGGTGGAAGATATGCAAGATGGGATTTGTATGTTTTTTGTCTTTGAATAAGTTCTTATTTTCAAAAATTAAAACTTAATGCTTCCTTAAATATTAAATTTATCTCTTCCACAAAATGTCCTTTTTACTCTCCATTTTTGCCAGAGTGAAAATTCCGTAGCTTTTACCAACAAAACAATTCCACAACCATATTCTTCAAGTGGAGATTAGCGAGGTTTTCCGTTGGTGGTGTCGTTCGAGCACGGTGAGGTTGTATTTTCTAACCTTTTTTTTTTGCATGCTTATACTTAGTTTTAATGTAATTAGAACGTTAGATCTTTGCTTTCGTTGTGCATGTTGTCTTTATATTCCAACAAAATATGTTTCTGCTTCCTTTTTACCTAGGGATCTTAGGAACTTCTTGTCCCGCAATCCATTGACTATGATAAGTAAAGCAACCGAGTCAGAATACCCATCTACCTGTAAAGCTTCGCTATTGAATTGGGCATTGTAGTCTCTTAAAGTCTCATTTGATCCTTGCTTAATGGTTAAGAGATGTGTTGTTGATTTTCTCTAATTTCGCCCTCTTATAAATTGGGTGATAAAAACTCTTGCCAGCTCTTTAAATGATCCAATAGATTTCCTTTTTAGTTGCCTGAACCACTCCTTGGCTGGCCCTACTAGGGTGAAGAAGAATGCCCTACACTTGATTGCATCTCATGGAGTTCGATCCAGGATCAATATGAATCGAGGTGCTCAATTGAGTCATTATTTCCATCATAAGGTTTAATTAATGGGACCTTAAACTTCGACAAGATCTCTTCTTTCATGATCTCATTGGCGAATAGAAGATCTACTTGTTCGATGAGGGCTCTAGTTCCACACCCTCTTTTGTGGTTTTGTAGCACACATCCCCTTGCAGGTCCTTAATTCCTTTTTAACCCTTTGTATTTCTGCCTTCCAAGGAAATTTTTAAGCCTCAGTTACGACCTTGACCTTGACTTTATAGTCCTCTTTTGCACTGTTGCATTTATTTTTGATCCAACTTCGCAAATCCAATTTAGGGCAAATCTTGGTTAATGTTGTTGCTCGATATGGAGCTGTGCGCAAGGGTCAGTATTGGCCTTGGCTACCGTATTTGCAAAACTTTTGTATACCTTGAATCTCTACTTGTTGCCTCCACTCGCCTTCTTTCCTGACATACCGCCCTTTACTTCCTTGTTCACGGTTTTAGGGATCAACCTCTCCCTCTACCACCCATTGTCTAAGCTTTGCTCTGAATCATTTTTATCATATGTGATAGGAATGAGATTCCCCCATGCCTTGTATCATCAATGCTTTTCCCTTTGTTGGATCACCTATAAATTTGTCATCGACTCTCTTGTTGGTCAATAACTTGGAGTAGTCGTGCTAACTGCCCTATTTCTTCCACCTTGACTTCTAATTCACCATATTTTTCTTTTGCAGGTTGGTCCTCAGGCCGAGGCCAAGAAGCCTCTTCCTTCCAAACTTGCCTATGGTGGTACTTTTGGTCTGACTCCTGGTCGCCAAAATTAAAATTTATGAACCTCTGACTCATATTGGAAAGATTTTCTAAATTTTCTTTCGAGTATTCTTCCCCACAGATGGCACTAACTGTTGATACGAAATTTTGACCAAGTAAATGTTCCTAATCTCCAAGGGGCCAACAATGGTAAATATGTATTTTCAGGAGAAGAGAGCTCGCCTGGAAACAAATAGAAAACTGGATACCGATGCGGTGTAAACCACAACCACTATGATACTTAAGTCAAAAAGTTGGAAGGAAGAGAGAATATTTAATTCTAGTTGGAGAACTTACTTTGTTTGTGCTCTACTCTGTTTTATTTATAGGTTTTAGTCTTTTCTCTATTCCTTATCCGATTAGAGTTTCTGACTGGGCTATCTGTTTGAGAAATCCTTTTGGGCCGAGGTCGACCAGCCTACATCCTTACCCTTCCCGGTTAAGCCTATGTTGATCTAAACTAGCCTTGGTTCGTCGTTGATGGGGTCAAACTTGACTTACTTTTCTCTTGGTTTCGTTTGACTCCTCTGCATTTGTTGTTCGTTGTCCATATTACCCCAAAATACACCCACAACATGGCCTTCATTTTCACAATTAGGTTGACACGTGGCACTGTCTCATACTTTCATAGGCAAATCAACCGAATCTTTACCAGAGAGACTAAATTGGTACCAATTAGAAAGTTTAAGGACTAGATCATTACTTTTGAAAGTTCAAGTATTAAATCTTTATTTTTATGAAAGTCAGGGACTAATAATGATTTTTAACATATTGTCTTTTAAAAATTAATTTCCAAAATTTTATTTCTTTTATTTATTTAAAATACCTTCTAACCATTCTGGAATATTTCCATTAAATTTTTTAGGTTTCGATGGTCTTGAAATTTTATCAGGGGAAATTTCATTTTTTCCCATTTTGATGAAATTTTGAGAATATTTTAATTTTTTTTAGAAATTAGTCATGTTAGCCTAGTTCAAGTTTTTTTTCTTTTCAGTTTTATGGTCTAATTACATGCAATTGTGTAGTTTTACGCGTCAATTGTCATTTCTAATGAATGATGAAGCTTTGTTAATGTGTTACTAATTTTCTATTTCAAACTTTTCTCATTTTAAGTTTTATTTTCTATCCAAAACTTTCATTCCCAAAGAAGTTGAATTTGGAAAAGAAAAACCACAAAAATAACATGTACTTATTTTTAACTTAATTCAAACATTTTTCATTAAAATTTTACATTATTTCACCTCAAAATTGAATTGATGTGAGGTTTTACTTCTTTTACCATTTATAACTTTCATTTTCACATCATTTCACCTTAAAAATATTCCTAAACTTTATATCATATTTTGTAATTATTTTTCTATATATATTTTTTAGATTTATGTTCTCGCATAGACATATACATAGACATTCACAATATACATCTAAATATTGTCAACGATATTTAATTTATAAATATTTTGATTTATTTTTCTATATTTAAAAACAACCTTATAATAATTCTATGGTTGAATTATAAATTTAGCAACTATTGAACTTTGTAGACGTGTAAAAAAAGCACTTTAAAATTAATTGTCTAATAACTTCTGATTCTTTAAAATACCTAAGTTTGATTGTAGGCATATTTATTTATTTTTAATCAATTAAAATTTATATGTAATAGATCTTTTAAATTTTGTATATATAATATTTGTATGACTTTTAAAGAATGTGGAGACACATCAATTGTAATGAATATAAGCATCGATGGCTTCAGTAGATTTCTTCAAGCCAAGAAAATTAAAATCATATTAAAAAATCTCAAATCACATGACTTGTTTATACTTTATTTCATGTAAACCAATTAATCTTAGAACCAAATCATTACCTAAAAAGTAAGTCTCTGCCCATTTCTAAATAAATTTTCTCTTTTATAGTTTTCTCAACTATCCTTCCCCAAAATAACCCAAGTTTTATCTTTTTACGTATTATTCCACGAAGAGGTTTATTGTTTTTAGTTTTCTTAACCATTTCGTTTTTTGTTTTTAGTTTTCGAAAATTAAGCATATTTTCTCATCATTTCTTATAATGATTTGCATCATTCTCAACTACAATAGTTTATTTCTTAGCCAAATTTTAAAAACGAAAACAATATTTAAAAGCTATTATTTTCAGTTTTCAAATTTTGGATTGATTTTCTATATTATTGGTAAAAAGTAGATAACAAAAGAAGAAATTTGGAGATGGAAGTAGAGTCTATAGACTTAATTTTAGAAAATAAAAATAAAAAACAAAATTGTTACCAAATGGACCATTAATTTTCAAGATTTGATAAATGATTCTAAATTGTTCTTGTTTTGTTAGTTGACCATCAAAAAATGATGTGAAAGTTAAGGCATCTTTAGTAACTATTTGGCTTTTGGTTTTTAGTTTTTGAAAATTAAGCATATTTTCTCTCAATTTCTAATAACAATTTACATCTTTCTTTAAATAAAAGAACTAAATTCTTAACGAAATTCCAAACACTCAAAACAAGATTTAAAACTTTCTTTTTTTTTTTTCAAAACTTGGCTTGATTTTTTAAAATATTGGTAAAAAATAGATAACAAACCCAAGAAGTTTAGAGGTGGAATGGGTATTAATAAGCTTAATTTCTACTAAAAAATAAGGCTTTTTCAAAAACTAAAAACCAAAAGTCAAATGGTTACTAAACGAAGTCTAAATTGCTAACTATGTATCGTTGATGTGAATATCATTTAGAACTATTTGTCAAATTTTAAGGATTAAGCGTCTGTTTTGATTGATTAGAGGAAAAAATATTATTTAAAAAAAAATATCTTTAGTTAAATTCATTTTTATAAAAATTGTTTAAAATATAGTTTAAAAGTGTTTCGAAAGCTATGTTGGAGATAGTTGTCGAATATTTCAATTTTTGAAGAATAATTTATTTTCAAAATTTAAAAATTTGAAAAGTTAAATAAAATATATCATAAATGATGTATTTTATAATAATAAACGTCAAACCGACACTAATACATGTGTTTTGCATAACAATACGAAGAAGGAGTGTAGAAAAGATGTACAATCCAACAGAAACTTAGAATGCATCATAGGTAGCCCACCGAGAAGCAGTGAGTGTTCCAATCATCACTATGCGTAGAGGCAGCCCTCCTGTGAAGAGACCCCATAATCCAAGCTTTTGAACTGCCTGCAACAGCACTACAATGACTCCAAATAAGAAAACTGAAAACAGGACAATTTGTTTTAAATTAATTTTCTGTTTGTTAGTACTAATGTTATGAAAACATGTTTCCTACTTTTTTTCTATTGAATAAAAAAAAATTTATACCCCTTAAATGTAGCATAGAGGTTCAATTTTTAGGGACCGTTTATTTTTTTGGTAATATAGATATTGCAAATGTATTTCACAAGTTGAATTGTATAAAGAAGTATGTTGAGTATAAATACAATTTCAAGGGCTAAGAATAGACCCTAAGAAACATCAACCGAAGACTCTCCAACCTTCCTAACCACAAAGACTAAGTCTAAATAGTTATACACTTAACACTCTCCCTCAAACTTAAGGTGGTAACATAGGAATCAACTTGAGTTTGTTAAGCAGTAGAAGGAAGCACCCGGAGGACAAAACTTTGGTGAAAATATCAACAGGTTGCTTAGTAGTAGAAACAGCTTGTAAAAGAAGAGTTTTACTCTGAAGATGACGTCAAACAAAATGACAGTCATTCTCAATATGCTTGGTGCGCTCATGTAAAACATCATTGTGTGCAATTGGATGGCACTACGATTGTCACAGTGAAGGATAGTAGCAGACAGTTGAGAAACTCCCATATCAACATGAAGCTAATGGAGTCACAATAGCTCAAATGTAGCATCAGCCAAGGTGCGATATTCAGACTTCATACTTGAGCGAGAGACAACACTCTATTTCTTACTCCACCAAGAAATAAGAGAATCGCCAAGATAAAAACAATAACCTAAAGTAGAACGTCTGTCAGTAGGATCACCAACCCAATTAGTATTAGAGTAGCCGGATAAAACCAAGGATGACTAGGATGAAAACTGAAGGTCATGTCCCAGAGTCCCCTTGACATAGCGAAGAATACGGAGAACATCAGTAAAATAAATAGTTCAAGGGGCAGACATGAACTAACTTACAATGTGAACAACATATGCAATGTCGGAACGAGTCACTGTTAGGTAAATCAAGCTACCAACAAGTTGACGGTAGAGAGTGGCATATTTGAGAGGAACGCCATCAAATGAAGTGAGGCGAACATTAGGATCGAGTGGTGTCGGGACTGTAGCAAAGTCAGTGATCCCGGAATGCACCAATAAGTCTGAAACATACTTCGCTTGAGACAATGAATAGTTAGTAGAGCTCATTGATACCTCAAGACCAAGAAAGTAACTAAGGGACCTGAATCTTTCATCTCAAAGTGCTCGCCAAGGTCATGTTGCAAATAAGAAATAGCATGAGGATCATCTCCAGTAATAATCATATCTTCAACATATAGAAGAAGGAGAACAATACCATGGTCCGTTTGACGCGTAAAAAGTGTCGTGTCATGGAAACTCGACGTAAACCCTAGTTGAACGATGGTGGAATTGACGAATCGAGATCAATAGAGACGGACACAGATTACTCAAGCTCAGTATCACGATAAGATGCAGATGAAGGAAAAAAGTCAACGGACTATGAGAAAGAAAGAAAGGAGGACCTGAAAGAGATGCATGAAAGGTCGAAAGACTAAAAAACATTATATGCTCCCAGAAAGTGACATGAGGAGATATGTGCAGTCTGTTTGAAAGAGGATCCCAATTGCGGAAACCTTTATACTCGGTTTCATAGCCAAGGACGCAATAAAGACGCATATGTGGTTCTAATTTGGTATGTTCATGGGGATGGAAGAACAAAACACGCACAACCAAAGACTTTGAGGTTAGAGTAATCATGAGGAGTACTGTATAAACGTTCAAACAGAGAAACATTGTGAAGGATAGACGAAGGGAGACAATTGATTATGTAGATAGAAGTAAGGGTGACCTCTCCCCAAAATTTGGTAGGATAGGAGGCAGACAGAAGATGAGCGCAAACAAAATCCAAAATGTGGCAATGTTTACATTCCACTCTCCCATTCTGTTGATAGGTATAGGGACAAGAACGCTGGACATGAGTGTCTTGCTAGGTGAGAAAGAAAAGAAGCATAGAGTCCTTATACTCCAATGTGTTATTTGTACTAAGAGCTTTGATTGTACGAGTGAACTAAGTGTGAACCATATTAGCAAAATAAATATTTATGTGAGGCAAGGCAAAACAATGTTTAAGAAAATATATCCAAGTGAACCGAGAGTAATCATCAATAAACAGGATAAAATCGTGATATCCAATAATAGTAGAAGTAAGAGGAGGACCCCAAATATTAGAGTGAATTAAGTCAAAAGGCTGATCGCATATAGAATTGGACTGAGAAAATGATAATGTAGGTTGTTTAGTAAGTTTGCAATTCATACAATCAAAGGGAATAAACTAGAAACATTATTCAAATTTTTTCTAGAAATCAAATGATAGAGTTTGTTAAAAGAAGCATGACCAAGACGAAGATGCCATTGATATATAGCAGAGTCAGTGACAGGAGCAGAAAGAAAACAAGCAGGCAGTTGAAGTGATGTGAGTTCAAACAATCTTCCTACTTTGTGACCCATAACAATTGTCTGTCTCGTCTGTGCATCCTGAACTTAACACCCAGTAGAATAAAAAGAGACAGTTAAGCCAAGATCACACAATTGTCTAACTGAAGCAAGATTGAAGGTTAGGTTTGGAACACAATAAATATTAGAAAGTTGGAGTGTGAGAGTGTCAATTGGAGGGATATGGTCATACGATTACTGCCAGCAGCATAAATGGGAGGAAGAGATTTGGCAGGAGTGGGTGTAGCCAAAAAGAAAAAATCAAAAGTCATATGATTGCAACATGCAGAATCAGGAAGTCACCAATTACTTGGAGAAACCGCAAGAGCGAAGGAATTGAACGAAATCACTTGTTTTAAGCAAGTCTTGCAAATCACTTAACTAAAAATTAGACTGAGAAGGTTCTAAATCAGTAAAGGAGGCGGCAGCAGCAACAGAGGCAGAACCAGGCTTACTAACATGTCTTGTTTTTTAAGAATGTCCTGGAGGTCGAGGTGGTCGTGTAGGATAGTTGTTCAGAATATACCCGTATTTGTGACAATATTTGTACTCGACTTTTGAGCAGTCAATAAATTGTGCCCAGTGAGCTGTAAAGTTTTTATAGAAGAGAGCTTCAGAGCTACCAGGCAAATGATTGCTTGCGAGCACTACCTCAGATTGACTGGAAAAAGCAATGCCAAGACATTTTTCCTTAAACAGGCTTTCCTAAATTGTTGTGTCCAGTGAGGGAAAAGAACTGCGATGCAGCAAAGTCGCACGAATATATTCATACTCTGGATGAAGCCCCATAAGTACCTTAATAAGACGAAGATAATCAACGCTGATTTTAGCTTGATCTAATTGTGTCCAAATTGGCTAAAGCGTGGCCAGATATTCGTTAACGAATTGGTCAGTCTCCTGACTGAGACTAACAAGAGGATTGTGCAATTGATAAAAATGAGCTAATCCAATAAACTGAAAACGTGTAGACAGGAAATCCCATAATCTCTTGGCCTCATCAAACGTATCAAACTGAACATGGATGGCAGGTATAGACGTATTATCAAGCCAAGTGATGATCTGATGATTTTTACTATCCTAATCTTCTAACCGTTCAATAAATTTAATATCATCTTCAGTGGGTATCTTGACTGGTTTAGGAATATCGTCGGTGACAATGCGCCATAACATATGCCCTATTAGAAAGCTCTTTATTTGATGGGTCCAGGTAAGATAATTTGTCCTATCAAGGATAGTACTAATAGGGCGAAACACATGATCCTTCTCCATATGATTTGATTTGGCTCAATTTGGAAGAAAAAAAAAGGCTTATGGCTTGGCTCAACTCAGTCAATTGGTGGCTCAGCTTCACTGGAAAACGACTCATTGACGCGGTTTATTGGCTCCGCTTGTTGGATCGGCTTAACAACTCAGCTTGTTTGCTGCTTGGCTCGATAAGAACAACTGAATGGATTCGACTCGTTGTTGACGGTCTGAGAGCTGAGGTTGGCGAACAAAACTGTGTGTGTGACATTGGCTTTCTGATGTTGGCGAACGGAATGCACGGCCTACGCCAGCTAACAGGCGAGCAGATGTGACGGAGATGTGTCCGGTGGATCTGGGTGTAAGGCGATCTGTCC
The DNA here is from genome assembly GCF_027475165.1 of Benincasa hispida. Lineage (NCBI taxonomy): Eukaryota > Viridiplantae > Streptophyta > Magnoliopsida > Cucurbitales > Cucurbitaceae > Benincasa > Benincasa hispida. The sequence continues at coordinate 48,805,811 of NC_143478.1, read as the reverse complement.
GATGGATCTGGGTGTGAGGCGGTTGCGAGAGGCGGAGGGACCTAAGATCTGGAGGTTGTTGTGTGAGGTAGAGTTGCACAATCTGGGTGGCGGAGGTAGAGGAGTCTAGAAACAAGGGTTTGGTAGACCTGAAAACAGAAGGCTATTGTGAATAGAGGACTGAACTTGTGAACAGAGGGCCGGAGATGGTCGAAAATGCCTAATTTGGCTCTGATACCATCTTGCAAATGTATTTAACAAGTTGAATTGTACAAAGAAGAATGTTGAGTATAAATACAACTTCAAGGGCTAAGAATAGACTCTAAGAAACATGAACCAACCCCCTAAAGACTCTTTAACCTTCCTAACTACAAAGTCTAAGTCTATATAGTTATACACTTAATAGTAGATACTCATAATCTTTAGATATCCGAAATTATAGATACTTAGAATGATAGATGTCTAACGTCTTTAGATAACGATGCTTGTTTTGTAAGAAATTTTTTGTAGATATTTGAATGTATTTGGATAACTGTGTTTCTTTTGTAGGATTTCTATTCTAAAATGTTTTGAATTTGCCTAATATTCCAAAAATGTCCTTATGACTATTCATTAATTATAATTAATTTAATATAATTAAACTTATATAATATTTTTTTATTAAATCTATTTTAAATTAATATTTTGTATTATTTTTACATGTTAATTTTCTCAATTCAATAATATATATTAATTTAATACTTTTTGTAAAATAAATATAAATTTACATTTAAAATTGAATATCTTTCTAAAAAATAAAAACATCTATGATATAACCAAAAAAGAATGATATATATGATAGACAATATTTATCTTAATTATAAAATACAAACAAAGAAGTGTGCTATATATATAAATGGAGGGTAAAAAAGTAAAAATGGAATGTCCTCAAAATGTGAATCCATAAAATCCATGTTTGAAGATGGCATCCAAAACTCTCAAGATGTTCTTCGTAAAAACATCTTAGGATGCTCGAAAATATTTAGACACCAAGGCATCTTATATTACCGTGAAACAAACATGGTAATCCAAATGTCCACTTCATGGGAATCTTAGATGCTCGCGAAACAAATGACCCTTAAGGTTCTATTTAATAATATAGTTTTTAGTTTTTAAAAATTAAGCTTACGAACATTACTTACCTCACCAACGCTAGACCCTTTAGCATTATTGAGAAAGAAGACAAGATTATCCGCAGGATGAGAAAGCATAGCACAAGAAAAACCGGCAATATATCCACCAGCAAAACTGACGCCCAGCTGCATTCCTTCTTTGGCTTCGGGATGACATGCTTGTGCTTGTACATGACTTCCACCAGGTTCTCAAATGTTGCAAACTTCATCATTGTATCTCTCAAATGTAATGCTTTTAATTTACTTTCTTTTGCCTATCAGTGTTACCTATGACCAATTGACAAAACCACTGGGGCCTACTATAATAACTCACTCTATTTCAACTTGTACATTCCAAATATCTTAGTAAAGGACTCACGACTAACATGGGATCTGGTAAAACCTGGCTGTGTCTGAACTTTAACTTTGACAGCTTCAAAGGGGAAAAGTGCAACATCTGCAATCGCTTCAGCAGATGCAGAACCAGCAAGATAGATCAATGTCTTGTACTTTGTTGCACACTCAGGACCGACTATATCCCAATAGTATTTCTTAAGGAATTCATAGATACCATACTTGCAAGCACCCTGAGCACTGTTTGGAATTCACGGCATAATCAAGCTGAGAACCTAAGCACAATTATTGATGAATTCTTTTACCAAGAGGGAGATAGAGAGCTGCTATCATTCTTCATCATATAACAAGTTATGCTTTTCTATTTACATGGTAATCCAGTAACATTAAGGATAGAGCCATTTTCACAAAGAACCATAGCTCTGTTGTGGGTGTCCAACCCATTTGTTGCAGAAGTAAAACTTTATTTTAAATTTATGTTTTGTGAGTCCTATTGGAGCTAATTTTTTAGATTGACCCATCTTGAAAGCCCTAATTTTTCTTTTACGTGATATAGGATGACCTAAGGAAAAAGAGAGTGAAAAAGAATCAGAAAATTGGAGAGAAAGATAGCAATTTGGTTAGTTAGCAATAGCTTCCACAAAGTTGTCGATTGTCGAATTTTGAACCGTTGGATCATGCTGAAATTTGGTCAGCCGGTTCGGGAAATATAGAGACTTGTTTTTGAACGGTTGGATTTTTGTTTGAAACTCTAGTTTATCTGTAATCGCTACCGAACCAAATCTGAAAAATTGGGTGGTTTTTTTTTTTTATCTCTCAAGTGTTCATCTTTTATGTATGAAAGTATTGGTAGGTAGTGAACTTTTGTATGACTGATTTGGGTTCTTTTTCCCTCAATTTTATCATAATAAGAGAAGTTGATAAGGGCGAACTATTCACAAGTCTCGTCATTTTTACTCTTCACATCGAAGGGGTTTTCCACGTATAATTCGTATATGCTCTTTGCTTTTAGTCTTCCAGAATTTTATGATTTATTGTTATCCATTATTGGTTGATTGCTTGGTGATTATTTAGTGATTTATTTGTGGTGTTTTAGAGAACAATTATTTGGTTGATTATTTTGGAGGAGATCCTATTGGGTTGTTGTTATATTGTTTGGGTCCTATCGGTTGGTATCAGAGCGAGTTTTAATTTACATTGTTATGGAATCTATTAGTAATGGTGGAGGTAGTTCAATGATAAAATTGACATCAACTAATTATTTCATCTGGAGACCGATGATGGAGGATTTATCATATTGCAAAGATTTGGTTGATGTAATTGAATCAACCACAAAAGCAAATGGCACAATTTCTAAATATGCAAAACTAGAGAAAATGGAAGAAAAGGACTGGGGAAAGTTAAAGAGAAAAACTTTGGCGACTATTAGGCAGTGGGTTGATATTAGCATTTTCAACCATGTGTCTAAGGAGTCCGACTCATATGAGTTGCGGAAGAAATTGGAAGGTCTTTTAATTTGAGCTAGGTGATATTCGTGTGAAGACAAGTGTTAGGTGCATGCTTACATTAAAGAATGTGTGTCATATTCCTGATTTACACCTTAACTTGTTGTCTGCAAATGTCCTTGATCAAGAAGGATTTCGACATACCTTTTATGATCGTAAATGGAAATTGTCTAACGGTTCAATAATAGTTGCTCGAGGTGAGTTGTGTTGCACTTTGTATAAAAAAAATTTGAGCATGTGTTCTTTTAAGTTGAATGCAATATAAGAAAAGAATTCTCTAAATTTGTGGCATTAAAGGCCCGATATATGAGTGATAAGGGGATTAAATTGTTGGTAGGTGTGATCATTGTTTGGCAGGTAAGCAACATAGAATTTCCTTTTCTAATTACGGGGTTCATTCGAATATGAAATCCAATCTTGGAAATACAGCATACTGATAAATAGAGTTTGGGTTCGTGTTCGAGATTTTTAGGAAGTTTCATGTCACGGTAGAAAGGGAGATCGAAAGAAAATTGAAGTGTCTTCGATCAGATAATGGTGGTGAGTATACTTCAAATGAGTTCAAGTATTATTGTTCACAACATGGCATTAGACATGAGAAGATAAATCCTAACACACCATAATACAATAGAGTTGCTGAGAAGATGAATAGAACCATTGTGGAGAAGGTGAGGTGTATGCTTAGAATGTCTAATCTTCCTAAGACATTTTGGGGTGAAGCAGTGAATGTGCCATGTATTTGATTAACCGATCTCCATCAATTCTTCTTGGTCTAGAAATTCCAAAGAGAGCATGGAAAGGATATGGTCTTGCTTATTTGCATCTTAGAGTCTTTAGCAGTAAGACATACATGCATGTGCCTAAAGAACAAAGCTCAAAGCTTGATTTGAAGACCAATCCATGCATTTTTGTTAGGTATGGGGATGAAGTGTATGATTATAGGCTCTACGATCTACAAAAGAAAAAGGTAGTGAGAAGCAGAGATGTATTATTCTTTGAGTACGAAAAGGATGCAAATCTTCCAAGTACAAGATACGCTTCTACTTCAGAGTTGTGTTTGATACTACTATTGATTTTATTTCTGCTCCTTTTGTTGCTTAGCCAAAAAATTAGAATGTTGATGATGTACATGATGATGTTGGTGAGATACCATCTGATGGCAATGTACTAGATCATGTTCATAATGATGATCTTGATGATTCTTCATCTGATGAAGAAATTCATGAGGAAGATGCATATGAGGAAGTGATTCATGGAGAAGTTCATGAGCAGAGGGAGCAACCTATTCCTCAAGTGGAGAATACTCAAGCTCGAAAGTCAACCAGAGTGCATAAACCTTCAACAAGGTATCCAAGCTCAGAGTTCATTCTAGTTAGTGAAGATGGAGACCAGAGAACTATCAAGAGGTCTTGTCTCATGATGAAGAAGACCAGTGGCTCAATGCAATGAAGGAAGAGATAAATTCCCTGGAAAATAGTGGAACCTATGAGCTAGTGAAGCCTCCAAAGGGCAAGAATGTATTGAAGAACATATGGGTTTTCAAATACAAGAAGAATGGTGAGAAGATTTAAGGTACAAAACCAGATTAGTGGTTAATGAATGCAACTAAAAAAAGGCATCGACTTTGATGAGATCTTCTCTTCAGTGGTCAAAATGACATCTATCATAACAATGTTGGGATTAGTAGCAAGTCTTGATCTTGAGATAGAGCAACTTGATGTAAAAACCACTTTTTTACATGGTGACTTGCATGAAGAAATCTACATGGAGCAACATGAAGGATAAGAAAAAGGGAAAGATAAACTTGTTTGCAAGTTGAAAAATAGTCTTTATGGGCTTAGATAGGCACCAAGATAGTGGTACAAGAAATTTGATTCGTTTATGATAAGCAATGATTATAAATGAACTACAACTGATTCTTGTGTGTATTTTAGAAAGTTCTTTGTAGGCAACTTCATCATTCTTCTTTTATATGTAGATGATATGTTGATAGTTGGACAAGATATAGATATATTGAAATTTTGAAAAAAAGATTTATCCAAGTCATTTGACATGAAAGATGTGGGTCCTGCAAAAAAAAAATCTTAAGTATGAAGATTGCTTGTGACAGGAAAGCTGGGAAATTGTGATTATCTCTGTTGAAGTATATTGAACGGGTGCTGGAAAGGATCAATATGAAGCATGCTAAGTCTGTTAGTATACCGATAGCAACTCACTTTAAGTTAAGTAAGAGAGCTTGTCCTACAACAGTGAAAAAGAAAGAAGTTATATCATCCATTCCTTACTCTCCTGCTGTTGGTTCTTTGATGTATATTATAGTGCGTACTAGACCTGATATTACATATGTAGTCAGTCTAGTGAGTCGTTTTCTATCCAATCCAAGTAAGACTCACTAGGAAGCAGTGAAGTGGATCTTCAGATACTTGTAGGGCACCTCCAAATTGAGTTTGTGTTATGGAGGTGACAAACCTATGATTGAAGGATATACTGATGCAGACATGGTAGATGATCTTGATAACAGAAAGTCTACCTCATGTTATGTATTTACATTTTCAAGAGAAGCCATTTCATGGCAATCTAAGTTATAAAAATGTGTAGCATTGTCCACAATTGAGGTAGAGTATATTGCAGCAATGGAAGCAAGGAAGAAGATGTTATGGCTTAAAAGGTTCCTTCAAGAGTTGGGTGTCAAGCAAGGTGAGTATGTAATATTTTGTAATTATTAGAGTGCTATGATTTTGAGCAAGAACTCAATGTATTATGCTCGTACTAAACACATTGACATGGCTACGAGATGTAATTGACGAGAAGATATTGAACATGAAGAAAATCCACACCAACAAGAACAGTGCAGATATGTTAACTAAGGTAGTTTCTGGAAGAAAGATTGAGCTTGTAGGGATGAGGTTCAAGTGATCATCGATATGATTGAGTCTTCCTCGTGTTAAGCTAGAGGGGGAGATTGTTGTGGTTGTCTAGCCCACTTGTTGCACAAGCAAAACTTTATTTTAAACTTGTGCGTTTGTGAGCCCAATTGGGGCTAATTTCTTAGATTGAACCATCTTAAAAGCCATAGGTTTTCTTTTATGTGATATGGGGATGAACTAAGGAAAAAAAAGAATGAGTAAGAAGTAGAAAATTGGAGAGAAAGACAAAATTTTGGTTTTTCAGCGATGGCTTTTACAAAGTTATCGATTGCAGAAATTTGAATCGTTGGATCACGCTGAAAATTGGTCAGCCTATTCGGGACACATAGCGTTTTATTTTGAATAGTTGGATTGATGTTTGAAGCTCTGATTTGTCAGTAATTACTATCGAACAGAATCTGGAAAACTGGGTGATTTTCATTCTTTTTATTTCTCAAGTGTTCATCTTTTATATATGAAAGTATTTGTGGGTAGTAAACATTTGTATGACTGATTTGGGTTCTTTTTTCCCTCAATTTTATCATAATAAGAGAAACTGACAAGGCTAGACTCCTCACAAGTCCTATGGTTTTTACTCTTCACATTGAAGGGGTTTTTCACGTATCATTCATGTGTGCTCTTTGCTTTTTGTCTTTAAGAATTTTGTTATTTATTGTTGTCCATTGTTGATTGATTGCTTGATGATTATTTGGTGATTTATTTGTGGTGTTTTAGAGAACAATTATTTGGTTGATTGTTTTGGAGATTCTAGTGGGTTGTTATTAGATTGTTTAGGTCCTATCAAGCTTAATAAGGCATTTGAATAATAGTGAATCACGTCTTTATCAATCAAGAGAAGATAGAGCTCTTACCAAATCGAATATAAAACTCTAAAACGACTCGTAAAACTATAAGATCAAGCTTTTGTAACACACCGCTCGATGTTAAAATCTCAACATAGCTATCCACTCTAACTGTAAGACGAACTAGCAACTTTCAAATACAGAGCATGATGTTATTTAAGAACCTTTCACATAGAACTAATCTATTATTTGTTCATCTTACAATAAAACTAAATTCAAAATATTTTGATAATCGAGACACGATCAAGCGTATATACTAGAAACAAACAAGAAATGCGATCTGGATTGAAGTGACTAATTACGTACAGAACATTAATAGTATAAAGATCACTTCAAAATCCTTATGAAAACATGCCAAAATTTCATAGAAACACTTCCAAAAGAAGATATTTTAGAGATATTTAGAGTCTATTTGATAGAAAATTCAGATTTTGTTTTATGTTTTCAGATTCATTGAATTCAACAAATATATGTTTGGCAGTTATACTACAAAAAAACCACATTTCTTGACGTTTGCAATTTTAAATACTTGACGGCTTTATGAAAAAATATCAAGTAATAGGTGATTTTAAAGAAAAAGTTAAGAATTTAAAAAAAAAAAACACGAAGGTTGTGCGTTTTTTCGAAAAATATTCACGCTGACACACTTCTTGATGTTTTAAAAATGTCAAATTCAATATAAGTTTTCTTGTCTTGTTTTAAATGTCAAGAATATTAACATCTACGTAGCTGAACGAACACAATTTGAAGAAGCTCTCACACCACCAATTCTTCACACAGCCAAAGAAGCCAAACGATGACACTCACAATCAAAACTCTATCTGTTGGTCCAGGCTGTTCTATCAATCAAAACCCTCATCATCGAACGAAACATACTATTGAATGAATGATTCGAAGAAACACACCACCGATTCTTCACATAGCTGAAGCCGAACAAATCTTCACACCGTCGATTCTTTACATTGTCGATTCACATTGCCAGAAATACCTCCACCAATCGGTTGTAACGACTCAAATTTCTAGTATGTTTCTTGGATGCTACTTTATGCGTGCATAGGCTTGACAATACATTTTCTCAAAGAATCAATAAATATAAAGATAAGAAATTTTTTATTTCATTAAATAATGCTCAAATAAGCAAAGAAGAGATATCTAAAAAAAAAAATATCGTTCGGGGTACCCCTAACCCAACTTAAAAATAAATAATAATTAAATAAATCAATAAATCAAATCAAGGAATATTTCATAAGATTTTAAAATGCCTGACTCCTAAATCAGACACTAGTACATGAAACTTAAGTGTGGAAGTTAAAATGGTCGGGTCACGAATCTCTCTTGTCATGCGATGGTCTATCTTTAAAAAGGATGAGTATAAAAGTATACTCAATAAGTGACCCACTACTGGGCGCACTCAGTGATATGTTAGTCTTTCCATTGGGATAGAAGTACACAAGGGCATCATAGACGTAGTCATAGGCATAGGCATAAGGGGCGAACCCGAAGGCACGCTTTCATAAGTAGTGGCCCCGGAGGGCACAATCATAAACATAGGTGGTAGTCCCAAAAGGACACCGTACATAAACATAGGGTGCGGGCCCGAAGGTTTACAACATTCGATGTGCATAGCTCAATGGCAACACTGACAGTCACTAAAATCTCATACAGAAGCATTCATCCCACATCATAAAACATGCGAAGACCACATAACCGTTCACAATTCATCCATCCATATATAGACATATCAAGATATTTCATTCCAAATAGAACAAGTGGTAAGCATGCTTAAGTTCGAGGGCAAACTGTTAGTAAGTCTCTTACCTAAGTTTGACCCAATGAGCAAATTCGATGCAAGCACGCAAGCAACAAAACCCACACATTCGAACGAATTCCCAACAGTTCAAATGAACCGTCCAATCTAGCCACACAATAATAACAACGGTCAACCACTTACCTAAGGATATCGAACTGCTCCGAAACGAACCTTCACTCCGCTAGGAAACTTCCTTTACCACCACAAATTCCTGAATCCAACCACAAAATTTCATGGGTTTGATGACGATGAGTTGCCAAAAGAAACCGAAACTTACCTCCAAATAGAAAGATCGAGCAAAAACAACAGCGATCCGACGACAATAAGAATCGGCCGCGCCAACACTGACAGACGGCGCTTGGGTTTAGGCCGGTGGCTGGCGAACGGGAAGGACGGCGTGGCTCGGGGAGAAGGACGCGACTTAGGGTTGACGAATAGGTCTAGACGCAGCTTTGATTCGCAACTTTGGTTCGTTGAACGCTTCGGGTCTGGATGCAGCTTTGGTTCGCAGCTTCAGTTCGTTGATCATCGCTTCTGGTCAACAAACAGATCTGGATGCCTCCTGGTGCGTGATCGACGATGACTTCGGCTAGGCAACGGGCTCCTCGCGCGGTCAAGCTTCACCACGGAACGAACGAAAGCGGAATGGGGAAGGACGGCGTGGCGTAGGCGGGGCTAGACGAACGCGGACTCGGATCGACTGCGAAATCGGGTTGACGGCGAAATCGGGAAGTGGTGTGACTGGGAGAAGCAGAAGAAGAAGAAGGTTTCCTTTTTCTTTTTCCTTTTTTCTCTATTGCATGCTTCCCGAGATACCCTTTTTAAAAAACCAACCTTTAACCATAATTTTTTTAGGAAAAGGTCAAACAAAACAAAAAGAAGTAAAGATAAAAAAAAATAAAATAAATAAATAAACATAACACCCCCAATTTTCTTTTTCCCAAAAGCTCAAACCATTAAAAAAATTATTTAGTTCCTAAATTTTGACCTTGAATTAAAATAAACAATTAATTCCACGAATTTATTTAAATTTTACCTAGATTCCGGGATGTTACAACCTTCCCTCCTTAAGAAACTTTCGTACTCGAAAGTTCTAGTCCTGTAAGAGTTCTGGATGTAGTATTCTCATCTCATCCTCTTGCTTCCAAGTTGCTTCCTTAATCAGATGATTCTGTCACAAAACCTTTACTAGTGGCACCTCCCTGTTGCGCAGCACTTTCACCTCCCTGGCCACAATCTGCACAGGCTTCTCTTCGTAGCTTAAGTTTTCATTCAGTTGCAAAGGCTCAAAATCCACCACATGAGACGGGTCCTTCAAATACTTCCTCAACATAGAGACATGAAAAACATTATGGACCACGGAGAGAGATGGTGTGAAGCCAAATGGTAAGCCACAGGGCCGATTCGCTCCAAGATCTCGAATGGCCCTACAAAATGCGGACTTAGCTTACCCTTCTTTTCGAATCTCAGGAGACACTTCATTGGCACCATTTTCAAGAACACTTTGTCACCTGTCTCGAACTCAAGATATTTACGCCTAACATTAGCGTAACTTTTCTGTCTACTCTGCGCTACTAATAATTGAGCTCTGATCTTCTGCATGGCTTCATTTTTCACTTCCACTAACTCAGTTCCCATTAGTTTCCTTTCCCCAATCTCACTCTAGCAAATAGGAGACTTGCAACCCCTACCGTAAAGAGCTTCAAATGGCGACATGCTAATGGTAGCCTGATAGCTATTATTATAAGCAAACTTTGCCAAATGCAAGTGGGAGTCCCAACTCCTTAAGAACTTCAACGCACAAATGCACAACATGTCCTCCAACGTCTGATTCAAGCGTTCTGTTTGCCCATCCGTCTGAGGGTGAAAGGCTGTACTGAAGTTTAACCACGTGTCCCTATCGAATAAAATTGACACTGGCACACCATGCAGTCTTATTATCTATTTCATATATAGCTGAGCCCACTTACTCACCGTATACGTGGGCTTCCCTGGATTAAATTGCGCCATCTTGGTGAGCCTGTTTATCACAACCCAAATCATTGAGAAGCCCTTCATTGTCTTGGATAAACCTGTAATGAAATCTATGGACACTCACCCACTTCCATTCTGGCACATCCAATGGCTATAGCAAGCTTGCTATCTTCTGCCTTGGGGCCTTCACCTATTGACAGACTAAACATCTGCTAACATGGTCAGCTATTTCGCTTTTCATATTGGGCCACCAGTAATACCGCTTCAAATCTTGATACATTTTAGTACTGCCTGGATGCATTGAGAATGTGGAGTTGTGAGCTTCAGTCAATAATTCCCCCTTCAGACCATCATCTGTCAAAACGCATAACCGTCCCTGATACAAAAGGCCCTCGTCTACTGACACAGAAAATTCACTGGCCTGGCCTGACCCTACCTGATGACATTTCTGAACTAGGTCTTGCCTCAAAGTTGGTCGTATTGTCAACTGAGCTAGCTGCGAAGTGACTTCCCCCACTACCACCGCAATCTCTGCTTGCTCCAGATTCTTACATAACTGAACCTGCATAGTGATCAAGACGGTCGAATGAGCGGTCTTTAGACTGAGGGCTTGGCCCACCACATTCGCCTTACCTAGGCGGTCCTTACCTGCGCTGCCTCATGTTTAACTCTTTTCGGGTGAAGAAGTATTTCAGACTCTTATGGTTGGTGAAAACCTGGATCCTTTCCCCATACAAGTAGTGCTTCCGAATCTTCAGAGCAAACACCATCGCTACGAGTTCCGAGTCATGAGTAGGATAGTTTCACTCATGGTTTTTCAACTAGCAGAAGGCATAGGCAACCACTCTACCATGCTAGATAAGCACACAACCCAAATCGTTCTTAGAAGCATCACTGTAGATCACAAAATTCCAGAAGCCATCTGGCACCATGAGAACCGGTGCTGAAACCAACCTCTGCTTGAGGTCCTGAAAACTGTCCTCACAAGCTTTGCTCTAAACAAACGAAGCTTCCTTCCGGGTTAGCTGAGTCAACGATATGGCTATGCTAGAGAAATTCTCTACAAACCTACGATAGTACCCAACCAACCCTAGGAAACTGCGCACCTCGCTGACTGTTGTAGGGCAGAGCTAATTTGTAACGGTCTCAATCTTAGCTGGATCCACTGAAACCCCGTCCTTCGACACCACGTGCCATGAAAGGACATCTTTCATAGCCATAACTTGCACTTAGAAAACTTTTCATACAATTTGTTTTCCCTCAGCATTCCTAGGACTTTATGAAGATGTTCCTCGTGTTCCGCCTCTATCTTGGAATAGACCAAGATTTCGTCAATGAAAACAATTACAAAGGTGTCCAGAAAATCTCTGAACATCATGTTCATCAAATCCATGAATACCACTGGAGCATTGGTCAAACCAAAAGATATTACAATGAACTCGTAATGCCCGTATCTAGATTAGAACACAGTCTTTAGGATATCACTGTCCCTAATCCTTAGCTGATGGTAACCTAACCGTAGGTCAATCTTGGAAAATACAGTAGCACCCTGTAGCTGGTCAAACAGGTCATCGATCCTAGGAAGCAGGTGCTTTTTCTTGATGGTCACCTTATTCAACTCTCTATAGTCTATGCATAAACGTAAGGATCCATCCTTTTTCTTCAGAACTAACACTGGTGCACCCCATGGAAAGACGCTGGGTCTTATGAACCCTTTATCAAACAGTTCCTGTAACTAGGCCTTCAGTTCTTTCAATTCGATTGGAGCCATTCTGTACGGAGCTTTGAATATGGGAATAGTGCCCGACTCTAACTCGATCACAAAATCAATCTCCCTTGGTGGAGGAAACCCTAGAAGTTCTTCTGGAAACACATCAGGATAATCTCTCACAACTGGCTCAGAGGTTAGAGCAATCTCAATTTCTCTTGTGTCAACTACGCTTGCCAAGATACTCCAGACACCTTGATTAATCAACCTCTTGGCCTTTATCGATAAAATCACTTTGAGCAAAACTACCGTCTTGGCTCCCTTGAACTTAAAATTGGCTTCCCTGGGGGGGAGAGGGGGCGGTTAAAAATCACCTTCTTACAAGAACAGTCTATGCTAGCATGGTTGGCAGCCAACCAATCCATGCCCAAAATTATATCAAAGTCACGCATGTTTAACACTATCAGAGTCACATCATGGGTGTGATTCGCTATTTCTAACTGACACGCTTTTATCTTTTTACTTGCTATCATAATTTCTCTTGATGGTGTAGATATTGATAAAACATAACCCAAGGATTTTAAAACTAACATAGCATGCTTTATGAACAAGATGAAATGAAAGAGTGAGATGAGTTAGAGTCAAATAATGCCAAGGCATAGTGCCCCAATATTGGGAGCGTACCAGTCACTACTGTTCTCAAATGCTTAGCTTCTCGACGACTAGTGGCATAAACTCGACCCTCCTGCTACTGTCGGTTTGAACTACCTTGATGCAAACTCGGGGGCTCACCCTCTGCATTTTCGAAACCACTACTAGGGCATTGGTCTGCCGTATGCCTTGTCTGCTTACATCTGAAACAAGTCCCTGTGCCAATCAGACAGAGTCCCCAATGACGTTTCTCGCATGACTTGCACATCGGTCTTTCCCTCCAAACTTTTCTTGAAGTAGTAGCTTGCTGTTGAGCATGCCCTAACGACCTGTCTGTACTCTGAACCTTCTGAGGAGGTCCCGGAGCTTTTTGCTCAACTTTCCTCTTCCGGCCTGGGGCAGGTTCCTCCGTCAATGACTTCAGGAACTCTATCCCTGAAGGACAACCCACACGTGCTGCCGCTCGGAATGCTGTGCCGTAAGTGGAAGGCTTTATTGCTTGCACAATACCTTGCACCCTGTCCGAAAGTTCTTGCACAAATCTTTCCACTCTCTTTGCTTCAGTAGACACCAGATCATGGGCGAAGCAAGACAACTTGTCAAACTCCTCCTCATACTCCGCTACTATCATGGTCCCCTGCTTCAGATCCATAAACTCAGCCTGCTTGTTGTACCTCATGTGAGTAGAGAAGCACTTCTCGTAAAACTGCTCCTTGAACTAGTCCTACGTGGCTTGGCCCCCACTGGCTTCTATCATTCTTTCAGCTGAGTGCTACCAGCGCTTGACATTATCGATGAGAACAAAAGCGACACACTGCAGCTTCTGCTCCTCTAGACACCTCATGTACTAAAAAATCCCCTCCACAGTGGATAACCACAACTCTGCATTTGTGGGGTCTTTCAGGGACCCGTTAAATGTCGGGGGATCATACTTCTTGAAGTCCCATAGATATCCGGCCTCCAAGGAAGAGCTTGCCAAAGTTTGATTCGTGGCCTTATCTTGATTCAGAGCTTGCGGTATCGGGATCGACGAGGACGACGCCTGCTGCGACTATGCGTGCTGAGCTATCTGCTCGGCCACCATATCCCTTAACTATCCTACTACGGCCTGTGTGATGACATTCCCAATACCTACAGCCATAGTCGTATATTATACTGGAATTTCTAAGGATGACGGTCCTGGCGGGGGCACAGTTGAAGTTCGAGGCCCACTTGTTGGTCTAACCCTCTGACAGGTTGACCCAGAAAGGTCACGAGGTGTCGAGTCCCACACTTGTTGGCTCTACACCTTAGAGTCTTGTATGTCAGGATCCCGCTCCCCAACTACTTTCTTACCTTGACTGCCCCTTCCTCTAGTTCATAACCACACGTAACGCTTTAATAAGCGCTAGCAAGGTAAATCATCAAACGACTGCACAACAGGTAAGATTTCATATATATTTCCCTAAAGAACTTTAAACGACATACCTGACGATGACGAGAGATCCATTTGTGGCCATAAGGAACAGTTTGGACTCACGATGTTATTCAGTCTACAGAACCTAAAACTTAGGCTCTGATACCAACTGTAACGACCCAAATTTCTAGTATGTTTCCAGGACATTACTTTTTGTGTGTATAGGCTTGGCAATACATTTTCTCGAAGAATCATGAAATAGAAATCTAAAAAAAATACCGTTTGGGGTACCCCTAAGCCAACTTTAAAATAAATAACAATTAAATACATCATAAATAAAATCAAGGAATATTTCATAAGATTTTAAAATGGTCGGATCTCTCTTGTCATGCGTCGGTCTATCTTTACCCTTACTTGAAAAACATGGAAGGAAAAGGATGAGTATAAAAGTATACTCAGTAAGCGACCCACTACTGGGCCCACTCAGTGATCTGTTAGTCTTTCCATTGGGACAGAAGTGCACAAGGCACGCTTTTATAAGTAGTCGCCTCAGAGGGCACAATCATAAACATAAGTGGTGGTTCCAAAAAGACACCGTACATAAACATAGGGTGCGGGCCCGAAGGCTTACAACATGTGATGTGCATAGCCCAATGGCAACACTAACAGTCACTGAAATCTTATACAGACATAAACATTCATCTCACATTATAAAACATGCGAAGACCACATAACCGTTCACAATTCATCCATCCATATATAGACATATCAAGATATTTCATTCTAAAAAGAACCAGTGGTAAGCATGCTTAAGTTCGAGGGCAAACCGTTAGTAAGTCTCTTACCTAAGGTTGACCCAACGAGCAAATTCGATGCAAGCACACAAGCAATGAAACCCACACACTCGAACGAAGTCCCAACACTTCAAATGAACCGTCCAACCTGGCCATACAATAATAACAACAGTTTGACACAAAAGACAATAACCCACTTACCAAAGCATTGACACTGCAACCACTCACCGGATATCGAACCTTCACTTCGCTTGGAAACTTCCTTCACCACCATAAGTTCCTGAATCCAACCACAAAATTCCATGGGTAAATTAGCTTTGACCCAAGAATACCCAATGACGATGTGCTGTCAAAAGAAACTGAAACTTACCCCCAAACAGAAAGATCAGACGGAAACAATTGCGATCCGATGGCAACCAGAACCAGTCGCACGAAGACTGATGGACGATGCTTGTGTTTAGGTTGACGGATGGCGAACGGGAAGGACGATGTGGCCTGGGGAAAAGGACGCGGCTTCGGGTTGACGAACAGTCTGGATGCAGCTTCGGTTCACAGCTTTGGTTCATCGATCGCCGCTTCGGGTCTGGATGCAGCTTCGATTCGTAGCCTCAGTTCGTCAATTGCCGCTTTAGGTCGACGAACAGGTTTGGATGCCTCCTGATGCGCGATCGACGGCGACTTCAGCTAGGCGGCGGGCTCCCCGCGCGGCTGAGCTTCACCACGAAACGAACGAAAGTGGAACGGGGAAGGACGGCATGGCATTGGTGGGGTTGGACAAATGTATACTTGTGTCGATGGCGAAATCGAGCAGTGGCGAGGCTGGGAGAAGAAGAAGAAGGAGAAGGGTTTCCTTTTTCTTTTTCCTTTTCCTTCTCTACCTTATGCTTCCCGAGGTCCCCTTTTTTAAAAAACCAACCCTTAACCCTTATTCTTTTAGGAAAAGGTCAAACAAAACAAAGAGAAGTAAAGATAAAATAAATAAATAAACATAACACCCCCAATTTCCTTTTCCCCAAAAACTCAAACCACTAAAAAAAATATTTAGTTCCTAAACTTTGACCTTGAATTAAAAGAAATGATTAATTCCACGAATTTCTTTAAATCTTATCTAGATTCCGGGATGTTACATCGGTACTCTCGTCTTCTCCTTCTTTCCCCCCAATTTTTCACTGGTAGTTTGTTGCCGCATCATTTTCAATTTCCTCTCTATATGTATGAATTGAAATCTTCCTTTCATTTTTGGGTATGTGTAAGATTTTTGTGGGTATCTTTAATCTTTGAGTTTTCATTCAATTTTGCTATTTTTGTTCATGTTTATGTTGAAATTTTGTCAATAGAATGACCCTTTAGTTAACTTTTTAGAGAAATTGGTGTTTGGTGTTTATTGTAGTATGTACTCAAGAGCTTCCTCAAAATGTGTAGCTTCAATCCCTAAAGTTTTTTAGGGTTTTCCTACTCAATCATCTTCGTGTTCGTCGATGGCGAGGATTTAGCTTGCTTTTGCTCTAGTTTTTTTCTTCTTTTTGGTGGAGTTTCTTCTACTATAGCCACACCTCCTGCAAGTAAGTAATACAGGATAATGATGATGATTATGAAGAAAAGGAATAAGGACAAGAAAAACCTATGTTCTTAATCCTATGGCTTTTGCAATTTTTCCCTACTATATATGACATTTTCACTTTTTGAGCAGAAATTGTTTGAGAGATTCTTTCAAATGTGGTTTCTTTTCTTATGAAGAAGTTGTGGTCGATGAAATCTAGCGCCAAAACTGGTATGGAACTTCGTTGATTCGTGTTTTGTTGTTGGTTTTTTATTCTATAGGTCTTTGTTTGAGTTTTAAGGATAGCTTGGGTCATTTTTATTTGAAAGTTTCAATTGAAATTAATGTCCTATTACAATTTGCCTCTCTAATTTTTTCATTCTTTTTCCCTAATGAGTTCAGGTGTGAAATCTCAGTTAGAGTTTCTTCAGTAGGACTAGCCTGGTATGCACTTCTACTAAGATTATTTGTAAACTTGTAGGCTTGTTATTATTCATTTGAGATTAGATTTTTTTTAGAAAATTTTTTTTATGACCCACAATGAATAATATACCATTGTGGAGATGAAAATTTTAAAATATTGGATGGGGCATAAGTTCTATAAGCCTTTATCCCAAAAAGTTTCATTTTTTATGTTTAGGTCTAAACATGTCAGACTACTTTTTTCAAGACAATGTTGGGTAAGAACAAGTTAGTAGCCTTAAATTGAGTTTTAGACTTCATATGGTTAAGTTTCAAGACAATATTTCAGTTCGACTCGAGTACTTTTCTTGGGTAGATTGTTTTGTTTCCTTGTTTGTTTAACAAAGTAGGTTACTCTTCAACTAAAATATAGTAGTGCTTTGTCGAAAAATTGAATGATGAATGAAACTAATCTATGATGAATGTTGAATGTATCTAGATTTTTATTGCATCTAATAGTAGCTTTATGACTTCTCATAGTTAGAGTTTTTCTGTCTTCGTCATCAAGTACAACTTGTGAATTTTATGAGACAAATTGATCATTTCAATTTGTTGTTTGTAGGGGTGTTCAAAAAACATGATGACCAAAAAAACCGATCAACCCAACCCAACCCAACCCGTATGGTTTGAGTTCAAATAAATGAAAATTTTATGAATTGGGTTGGTTCATGGGTTTACCTAATATAACCCAAATCAACCTGAGTTTATTGTTAACTTTAAAAAATATATTTTTTTTGTTACATATAACACATTATTTATACATATATTGATTTTAATTTTATTTAATTCAAATATCTTTTTAATAATTTATTCTTCAACAACTCTTAAAAGTAATTTCTTTGCACTCTAGAAAGGAAATTTCCACTATATAAATTGAAATTGAGTTGTTAATTTTAATTTATGAAAATAATTAAATAAGATTTTTACATGTTTACGTTGTGCTTCATTTTAGAATTTTTTTTTAAACAAATGATCCGATTAACCCGAACCAACCCAACCCAAATATTTCATGGTTGGGTTCATTTTTTAATAAGGGTTTGTTTAGGTTGAAGAAATTTACAATCCGAACAATTGGGTTAGGTCTAAAAAGTCTTTCAACCCAACCTAATTCAACATGTGAATACCCCTAGTTGTTTGAAGGCCATTGGAGAATGAAATATTTGCATACAAAGTCCATCTTGGCTTCTTTTTTGGCTTCTTGGTGAAGGAAAAAGGAGAAAAGAGGAAATAAGTGAAGGGGGGCTGCTGCAAAACCAAGAGGAGGAAGAGGAGGAAAGAGTTGTGAGAGATGGTTATCACAACAGTTTGATGTTTGGTTGATCTATTAGTTAAGGTTATCGTTGGTTAATTGAAACAAATTTTCTAAGTTTTTCTCATTCATTTTAGCTGTTGTTTGTGCTGAACATGGGGCATATAACTACTGTTTTTGGCTCATAAGGAGCTTAGATTGATCAATTCATAGAGATTAATTAGTTAGTACCTTCTGTTTCTAGTAATTTTGGACATCAACCAACAAGATTCGAAACTTTCTCAGAAAGATTCTTGTAAAATCAACCAACTAATTATAGAACCAAACACTAGATACAAAGTAAAAGTAATTTAAAGTAGTGTATCAAGTCTTCTTCTTAATGCTTATGATTTCACTTCAAATCATGCAAATTGGGTATCTAATGATTTGAGGATCACCGGATTTTTCTTGTCGTTTGGACGAATGGTTGGAAGGCGTTGGATGCCATTGGATAGGTGATTCACTTTGGCAAATCCATGACCAACATGACAGGGTAATTAAAGACAATTGATACTAGTTTTAATATATATTTTTTGGATTTGATTTATGGTAGTGTTTGAACATTACTCTTTGTAATTATCATTCATCAAATTTCATATGGTGGAGAAGAACTTGATTTTCTTTGTTGCTAAACTGGTGGGAATTTAGTCTTCTTTGTTATTGACATAAAATTGTGAATATATATTATTTGTTTATATGGTTGACAAGATTGGAAATGTCGTTTATTTGGTCGATGAATATTGTTTGTCTTATATATATCAAATGTGATTGTTGGACCTCAAAATAGGAGCAATTATATAGGAAATTTCTAATAGTACAATTTAAAAAAAAAAACATACAAACTTGACAAACAAAACGTATCGAGTATTCATTAAGTTGTTAGTTTTTTAATGTCAAGAAGAAATTACATTTGATAAGTAAAAACTGTCAAGTTATGAAAACCTTGATCCATAATAAATGTCAAGAATTTAGATACTTGACATTTAAAATAAGAAGGGATCCCATATACTTGACAGTTATAGCGTAAAGTAAATTACAGTTTGATGCTTTTAGACAGTCCAAAAATTTCTCTTATTCTTGATACTGGATTACTTGACGTTTTTAAAAACGTCAAGTAACATTAATACTTGTCTGCAAAAAAATGTCGAGTAATACAGTTTTTGTAGTAGTGAGAATTCATATTCTATTTTTAAAAACTGTTTTTGAATTTTGTAATCCAAACCGTGTAACTTCTGAAAATAATATTTTTATATTTTTATTATACCCAGATTATAAATTTTAAATTTCAAAGTATAAAATTATATTAAATAAACATAAAAACACTTACAACTACAATATGTAATATTATAAACTCAATTATTTTTTGAAAAGTAAAATATGTATTTTGTAATGTATTATGAACTATATAATATTATAAAATAATAATTATAGAAAAAATTTAGCATAAAACATGTCAATAAATAAATTAATAATAGTTTATTTTTTTACTAATATTTAGGGGATAATTACAACAAATTTTATAATTTATAAATATAATATCAATGACGTTCTAAACCATTCTTTAAATTAGAATTCAATTTTTGAATCTACCATGAAATACAATTTTGTTTTTATTAAATCCCTTATTTTTAAATTTTCAACCAAACAGATTCTTAAATATATATAGATGAAAACAAATATTTGCTCGAATAAATCTTGATCTAGCAATTACTATTTGAAGTAGGTGGCATGCACCTGCATATTACACTTGACGAGATCAAGAGGAGTGAGGACCATGTGAGCGAGACCGCAGCTGAGGCTTCCACCGACGGCACAGGCGGCGTAGAAAGCCGGTGAATACATCTCCAGTTTCTTGCTCGGTTCAGTCGGAGAAGGAATCATGAAGGCCTTCATCGAAGTGCAGGATTTGAGAATCGGCAATGGCGATTCAGAAGGAGAGTTTCAGAGATGGCCATTTTAATTTTTATATGTATAATTCGTTCATAAATTTATTGTAAAAGTGAGTTTTATATATATAAAAAAAATTATAAACTCATTGTTCATGGTGAATTATATAAATAAAAATTAATACCTTATATATATATAATTAGTTTTACCCATATATATACTTTATTGCGTTGAGATTAGAATATGTTATTTAACTATTTAAGTAAAAAAATACTCAATAGTATTGATTTAGGTTAATCAATTATTTTTTCGGTTTAGGTAAAAATTTTCAATGGAAAACCTTATCCCGATTCTCATGAGAAATTTCGTGCGGATGGAAAATGAAAAGGGTAGCAGGGATGGGGATGGGGAAGTCATCTCCGTCCCCACCTCGCCCCGTAGACATCTCTACTCATACCACCATCAAGCCATTCAAATAATTGACACTCTTTTAAAAGTAAAATAGGGGTTGGAGCTACGAACCACAAACTTTGTGGATAACTGACATTTACTAAGCATTTTTTTTATAATATGTGAGGCGAAGCAGGATAATCGAATTAAGTTATGTTCATTTGGGTATTTATCTAGACATTGTTAGCCATATATATACACACATTTTAATTGAGTCCAATCATACCTCACACTAGATGCTTGTTGAACTATGCTTATTTTGACACAATAATAGTTGATTAAGTTACAATATTTTAAATCTTGAGGGAGTATCAATAAAATTTTAAATTAATAATGGTATCAATTCAAAGTATAAATTTTCATTGGTGAATCAATTTTAAATATTTTATTAATAATTTATTGCTATTTAAACTTGTTTTTATTTAAAATTAACTTAAAATTACCTTTATAACTTTTTTCTACAAAATTTTGTCATATTAGCAAGAAAAACAATTCCGTGATTCTCACTTAGGAACTATAATTGAACTTTTTTGTTATGTTTTTTGGGCAATGTGACTTGAAAAATAAACAAATCGAGAGAACATGGAAGAATATTTGCAGAAGCGATGGTGAGTTGGTAAAGTGGGACAATTTTATATAATAAAAATGTACAAGAAAAAATAAAAATAATAATTAAAAAAATTATTAAAAAAAAAAAAGAAAAACAGCCGCCATTGAAGTGGGGCCGGCGTGAGGGATATATTAGAATATTTATGGAGAAATTTCGAACTTTTTTCTTTTGAGATATAATTTTGATCTATTTAATTTGAATTTTATTTTATTTTAATCAATATAATTTTAAACGTCAATTTTAATTTAATTTTCATACAGTCAATAAATCTTAAATTTTAGTAGCCTATTTTTCTGTGATTTTCTTTTCTTCTTCTTTTTTTTTTTTTTTTTTTTTCAAAAAACTATTCTCTATTAGCTTTCTCTTTATTATTTCAAAATTATATTCATAGTGATTTTTCTGCATGAAAATTATAGTTTAGAAAAATATCAATATGTCTCTAAACTTTGGATATCAATTTAAACTATGAACAAATAATTATATCAATATAAACTATAAACTTTCATAATTATGTCAATTTATACACTCCTCCAAATATAGTGTGAAACTTATAATTTGTATCAATTAAACTTCTAATTATCATTAGCTAATTGATTTAGACCCTTTATTATGATTATGTTCTTAAATCATCCATGCATCAATTCTCGCATGTGTGTAAACTTCTTCAAATGTCGGTTTTATAAAATGGACGATTAGCGTTTTTCCTTCTTCTTCTTCTTCCTTTTTTTTTTTTTTTTTAAATTTTCTTCCCTTTATTTGATTTTTGTTTCATCTTTTTTTTTTCATAAGAATTATGAGCCTAAGTTTCATACCAAGACTTGAAAGTACCCAATTCATAAATGACTTAATACCAACAAACCAACCACCAAATTTGATTATTATAACAAAAAACTAAATATAAATAGCAAATGAAAATGGATTTGAAAGAAACTATTTTTCTAGTCCACAGATTTGCACCATTTTTAGAAACATTTCTTAAAAGTTTGAAATAAGAAACAAAAATAGTTATTAAAAAGTTTATTTCTGAAAAAAATGAGAAATGTCAACTATATCAGGCCAATATTTTTTATTTATTTTTATGCGACTTTAAGAGTATGATGTCTATTAGAAATAAACTTAAAAATGTGGCATAGATGAACCAAAATGAAGCACACAAATTGAAATATTTGTGTATTTGTGTACTATAATATTTATTTATAAAATCAAACAAAGAAGAAAAGGTTGGTTTGGCTGTTCGTTGTTTTTACGGAAGTGCCCTTGAGAGGTGTAAAGAAAAGGGATCGTGTAAATGTTTGGAAATGACAAGGAAAGGACAACAAAGTGGTCGATAGCTATCATTTATAGAAAATACAACTGATAGCATGTTATCGGTGATAGAAGCTAACATTGATAGCACGTTATCAATGATAGAAACTACCACTACTAGCAAGTTATTGGTAATAAAAGCTATCATTGATAGCATGTTATCGGTGATAGAGAGTTATCACTGATAGCATGATATCAATGAGATCATTGATAACATGATCTCAGTGAGATCATTGATAGCATCTTATCAGTGATGTTATCAATAAAAGAAGCTATCATTGATAACCACGATATGAGTGATATTAGTGATATCGGTGATAGAAGTTAGGTGAAATCTATATATCGAGTTTCTTTGAAAGTTCATAACTAGTTATAGAAGTCTATCATTACTCACCTTAAGTATTAATATTTCAAGGTTGATTCTAATTTATGAAAGTCTATCAATGATAGCGGCTGATAGCTACTATCAGTGATAGCCACGATAAAAGATTATTAGTGATAGCTACTGTGTTAATCTTTCAAAGTTGATAGTTATTTATGAAAGTCTATAAGTGATAATAGCCACTAATAGTTTTTCATCACTGGTATAGCTCAATCTTTCAAAGTTGTTGGTTTTCTTTCAATGTTGATAACTACTTATAAAAGTCCATCATTATACACTGATAGCCTTAGCTGTTAATATTTCAAGGTTGATTCCAATTGATGGAAGTGTATCAATGATAGCCACTGATAATGATAGAAAATTAAAACTTAATATTTAAAGATTGTATTAATATTTCTCAAATTGAAAGCTACCACTGATAGCAACTATCAGTGGCTATCACTGATAGCTATTATTTGTTATAGCTTTCAATTTGAGAAAATCAGGAAGAAACGAGCAAATTGGTGGCTAGGCGTGGAATGTTTAGTCTTTTACCATTTTTTATTCTATATATGCAATTATTTTATCCTTGTACTACATATTCTATTATTTTGGGCTTGAATTCCGTTTATGCAATTAGCCATATGTTTTTTTACTTTTAATTTTGTGTCTAATAGGTCATGGACATATTTTTATTAGAAAAACAATTAGTTATGAACATATTTGAAAATTTAATTTAATTGATTGATCTATTAGATATAGATTTAATTTTCATGTTTAATGGAGACAATAACTTACAATTTTGGGTCAAATAGATCCATGAATTTTTTTAAAAAAAGAGTAGTTGAGATGTACCCGTTTTTATACATCTCAGTTTCATCATATACACAAAATAAAAAATAAATAAAGTACTTCAAAAGAGAATTAAGAAGAATTTGTTACATGAAAAATTATGATTAGACAATTTGATGGAATGCCCAAAAATATGTATTGTCTAGAATGTACCTAAGTATTTCTCTTTAAAAAAAATATCCAAGCTCAAGAACCAAATTTGTAATTTTGAAAGCTTCGGAATTGTATAGATAAACTTCAAATTTCAGGAGTAAATCTGTAATTTAACCTAAAAACATTCAACGGAGTCCTTTGCTGTCAATAATTGTTGAATATGTTATTCATTGTCAGATCCAAAATTAATTCATTGTGTCGTGGAAAAAACTACCTTGAAAGTAAATCTAGTATGACTATGGTGCGAATCGTTCTTGTCGGTTACTCCCAATATTAACACAACATCCACCTTCAAACATGCACTCGTCGGACGGAGGGTTAGAATCTAATCTAGAGAAAAATGTTCAGAATTGAACTAGACAGAGATGAAAAGATGATAGTGATAAATTTAGTAGCCCAATGATTTTTGAAGGGGAAGAAGATGAAGAAGATGAAGAAGAAGAAGGGAAAATGGCTAAAACGTTTTCTTTTTATGGAAAAATTAATACCATATCTAAAAATTAAGGGCACACAATTAATCCTAAAATGTTTTTTTAATCCAAATAATTAAAGCTCCAACGGCTTAAAAAATAAACAAAAAAAAAAAACTATTTATTTTTTCCTAGGCAACCGAACCTGTCTGACCAACGGCTCCAGCACGCACATATGGGAAAAAATCCTTTACTCTAACTCTCTCCACTCTTACAAATTTTAGAAATGTTATCATATTTATATCCTCTAACCACTTACTACTACAAAAGTAAAGGGTATACTTGACGCTTATAAAAGTGTCGAATATTCGACTGTCAAGTATAATGTGATAACTTGATTCTGAAAAAGCGTAGAGAGAAATATTTCTTGATACAATTTCCGTGTCAAGAAAGATAATACATTTGACACATGTCTAGTGTATTAATTCTTGACACTTATTACGTATCATATGTGATTACTCTTGACAATTTTTATTTGTTAAAATATATTTTTATCTTGACACGAAATAATTAAGTAATCTAATTCTTGACACATTTCCAATGTAATCTATGCTCTTTTTTTTCAAACTAAACATTTGAATTTAATTTTCATTTCTCATTTCCTGCATCACATGTTTTCTATAGACAACTTCATCAACTAAAATAAACAGTTGCACATATTTCAGGTCTACATATCAGCCCAATGTATCCAACACAACTTAACAATTTTATTCTTCTATTACCTTTCATGTATATGAACGATTCCAAAATTTACAAGACCAATCCACAGTTCTATCAACCCACCCCAATATATGATAATTCCAAAATTACAAGACCAATCCTTATGTGCTATATATTCCAAAAATCACAAGACAAATTATATTCCCCACCACATATGTCTTTGAAGTATATAAT
Organism: Benincasa hispida; assembly: GCF_027475165.1. NCBI lineage: Eukaryota > Viridiplantae > Streptophyta > Magnoliopsida > Cucurbitales > Cucurbitaceae > Benincasa > Benincasa hispida. The sequence continues at coordinate 48,780,448 of NC_143478.1, read as the reverse complement.
CTCTAATGGCTATGAATAAAATATTTACACAAAAAAAGGTTTTGGGCATTCTCATGTAGCCACATATATAAAATCTATAGGAAGTCCATCAGATATAGCGACCTAAACATTTAGCTCATTCCATGCATACTTCATCCAATTCAAGTTGTGAGTACGAGCTCCTCGTATCAATCTATAAAACATAAAAAGTCAAACATATATTATTTACATTATTTACACTATTTATAATGTTACGATATATATAAGTAGTTTAAAGACATACCACATTTGTGATAATATTCTTCTTTAGTCACGATTTCTTGCATATATCTCATAACATAATACCCACATTCGACAATTCCCACTTGTAAAGAACACTACAATACAAAACTAATAACTAATACATATCATATAGATGCACTAAATATACATCATTCTATTAATTTTTTTAATGCTCTTACACTTGCCTTTACTATTTTCTAGAATGTGATTTTTCGAGTCTTATGCAAATTCTTTTGAGACTGAAAAATCATCATTGTCCTGCATTTGCCAAAGAGTATAGTATAATATTCAAAACAAAATAAACATTACACCAAAAAAATAACCTAAGCAAAGTTAGCTTATATATTTGTTATGTATTTGATATCTTCTCACGAACTTGTTCTCAATGAGTCAAGATAGTACATCATGTCATCAACGCATTATTAAGAGCAATAACTAATTGATCGTGTTCAGAAGCCATTAATCTACTACAAAGGTTCTGAGCTCTAACTTCTCCAGTATTTTGACATGCGGATATAAGAGATGGATCTACAAATATGTATTTCGACCCTTTATTTGGATCAACAATGAACAAGTGTAGGTACTTACAATAATAGAAACATATTGACTTACTACTAATTAATAAAGTAATAATATATCATAAACAAATAATATTTACTTACGCGATATAAGCCACCATTGATAAAGTCTTCACTTTTTGTATGCTACAAAATTCGATCACATCTTCTTGCAGAACATAACTCTTTCGGCCAAAACCAAAGAGCTCAACAAGTAGTTGGAAGGAAATACTAGCCCCATCAACCATTACCTTTTCAACATACCTAAGAATAGACTTCAAGGATATTGATAAATTGGATGGTGCACTAGTAACTTCATTCTCTTTCAACATTGTCCTTGAAGCTTTTTCCTAACACAATTAAGATATAACATGAGTATAATTTTCATTCCTAAATAAGATAGAAATACATGGGACTTATACAATTTACCTTCAAGATCGGCGATACATTAATAGCAATCACTTCCTTCTCCTTTCCCGCATTCTCTGAAACTTTCTCTTAAAACCACAAAGTTATAATTTTATAAGTAATTAATAGTAAATTTACCTCATAAATTTACCTCATAATACAATTCATCTTCAAGATCGATTGTACACTACTAGCTTCCTTCTTCTATACCATCTTCATTGAAACTTTCTCCTAAAACAACCAAGTAATAATTTCATAAGTACTTAATAGTAACTATACTTCATAAATAATATTGAACATGCATGCATGGGACTAGTACATAGTTATACTTCATCTAAATAATATTGAACAATCAAGTTATAATTTCACCTTCTTCCCTTCCCCATGTATGGTTGATGCACTAACAACTTCCTTCTCCTATGCTATAAATATATTAGTACAACAAGTTAAAAATTATCATAACTAATAGTTGTAACCTTAATGCATAAATTAAATAAGATAGAACATGGGACTAACTATGACCCAAACATTTGAATTTTTCTTCTTTCGGATTTTATTCTGGGAGCAACTACCATGCTCAGATCTTGCGTGTTTTGAATTTGATCTTCCAATTTCTTAATGTGCTTACGAAGTGCTTCATTTTCATCAATAATTTTTTTGTTTGTATCCTCTCTTTTCATTGTATGGAAGTAAACAGTATGTATAATGAAACCACCCACCCCACATATTCTGGAGTACCCAAGGCTTTAGTCAAAACATCATTAGGTGAATCTTTTTTTTTTTTGGAAAGTGGATCTCCATTCTTTATGATCTCATCCTAAATGGAAATTATATATATTCAATAACATATAAAAAATATTGTAATGATTTCATTCAAATGTAACATTGGTAATCTTACTATTCGGTTGGCGAATTGTTAGACATCCTCATTGTCATATTCTCCTATTTTGTTTAACTGAGCTTTTTTCCACATATTATGTAACCTCCCGAATTTGAGGAAAATTTAAGTTAGTTATCTAAAACTATTGAGTTTTAATTTCCCTTTCATTTTTGGAAATTGGAATTAAATTGAAATAATTGAAAAGCTTTTATTGGTTAAATTGAATTTAATTGATTGGATATTCGAACTAATTATCTTGAAAATATTGAATTTTGCTTGATTTTGGATTTTGGAGCCAACTTAAAATAATTTAGGAGATAATTAATTTTTGTGGTTTTGAATTGATTTAAATATTTGAAAGAATTTAATTTGTTTATGTCATCTAATTTTGGTTTTTGAAGCCTAAATCAAGATAATTTGAGAAGTTAATTGATTTATTAATTTAATAGAATCTTTAGAGAGTTTTGAGATATTGTGATAAAATATTTTATTTATATTTTTAAATTTTTTTTAAAAAAATGAAAGAATTGAGATTTTTCGAAATTAAAAGAGGGTGAAAAGAGGCTGAAAATCAGAGGAAAGCAATTCGGTTTTTCAGCGACAACCTCTAAAAAATTATCGATAACTGAAGTTTGAACCATTGGATCGTGCTTAAATTTGATCAGTCTATTCGGGACATATAGAGTTTCATTTTGAACGGTTGGATCGTATTTGAAGCTTTTTTTTGTTCGTAATCACTGCTGAATAGTATCTATAAAACTAAAAATTCCCCTTCTCTCTCACTCTCGCAAACCCTCCTCATGTAAGACCCTCACTACCAGCCGCTAGCCTAAAAAATTTATGTCGCCCGACAGAAACACCCGCTGCCTATCTATGGTTGGCACCGCCACTGATGCCATTGTTACTGAGATGGATATCTTGGAAGTTAATTGGTGTTTTATGGGTTTTCTTGGAAGATCTTGAATACCCATCAAATTTTGGTTCAAGTTTTGGTTCACCCATATTATTTTGATGTTGAAATTGGTAAACATTTAAGGTGCTTTTTTATAAGATTAAAATTGTTAGATGCCCTTTTTTCGTAAGGTTTGAGATCCATGTTGAGAATTTTTGGATACCTACTAAGTGTCGGTTTAACTTTTGTTTTAATTGTGATTTTTGGAGGTTGGATTAAAAGGTCTAAAGTTGCTGTCCATTAAAGTTGAAGGTTGATGTTGGTGATTTAGTTGTTGGATTGTGTTGATTTTGAAGCTGCGAAGTGGTTTTGAGATCAAACTACGTGTTGGGTAAGTTGTTTGGAGACATTTGGGTTGAGTTGTGAAGTGTTGTTCACCAAATTTGAGATCAATTTCGAGTCAATTTAGGTAAGTAATTGGACCTTGGGACTGTAAATATTTGGCCTTAATGGATGATGTAAATTAGGTGATTGGGAATTTTTGCCTTATTTTGGAAATCCTAATTTTTGGTTTACACTTAGGACTTGGTTCGTGATCTTTTGGGTAAATAAAAGTTAAGGTTGTTTGAGTTCGTATTGACTAAAACTTGAGGTTAGTGTCCTACCGGTTCATCTTCGAACTGGTTGTCTCTGCTTATTTAAGATTACTTGAAATATTTACTTAAGAATACATGGATTGGTTACTTAAGGTTACATGGACTGTTTCTTGAGATTGCTAAGACGGATTTGACTAATTATTCTAGACTGTGTGGTCTGATAATTTATTATTGATTGAACTACACGACTTAACGACATTGACTGACTGGATTGGACTGTTTTGTTTATGATGATTATACCATTGACTGAGGATATATATAAAATTTTACACCTAAGATAAATGACTGTACAATATTACACAAGAGTTTTATGAAAACTGATGCATGATAAGTTATAGAGTTCTTGTTAGTTTTTCTTATCTGGGCAGGTGTACATACTATGACTGATTCATGTTCCTTCAGGTTCATGTCTATGACTGATTCATGTATCTTCGGGTTCATGACTATGACTGATTCATGTTCCTTCGGGTTCATGTCTATGACTGATTCATGTTCCTTCAGGTTCATGTCTATGACTGGTTCATGTTCCTTTCGGTTCATGTCTATGACTGATTCATGTACCTTCAGATTCATGTCTATGACTGATTCATGTACCTTCGGATTCATGTCTATGACTGATTCATATTCCTTCGGGTTCATGTCTATGACTGATTCATGTTTCTTTGGGTTCATGTCTATTATTGATTCATGTACCTTCGGGTTCATGTCTATGACTGATTGGTGGACCTTCAGGTTCATGTCTATGATTGATTGGTGGACCTTCGGGTTATACACTATGACTTATGCGTGTTTCTTCGGGATCACTATGACTGATATGATGGGTGTACGTCGGTGCCCAGATAAACTAGCTAACAGGTAACCTAGAAGGCCCAGTAGCGGGTCACTTACTGGTATTGTTATACTCATCCTTTCTTCCTTTATGTTTTTCAGGAAATGATAGGAACATGCTGGCGAGTGATAGACAGGACCCGTGATGGAGAGCCATATGGGGACAAGAGAAATCGCTTCCGCTTCGTCTATGTTTTTGTGATTTGAATGTTTTGAAACTAGAATTTAATGCGAGACAGTAAATTTTAATATTTTGAATGTTTTCTTTATAAATATTATTTTTAGGGGACCCCGAATAATAGTTTTATATTTATTTATTATTTATTTATTTTCTAGTTTATTTTGGTAAAACTATCCTTATTATTTTAATGAACTTTTATGGTCAAAATATTTGAATTTTAAATGTACATTTAGTTGTAACGGCCCTTGTTAGAGTACTCAAAAGGTCGGGTCGTTACAATTGGTATTAGAGCCTAAGTTTTAGGTTTTGTAGACTGACTTACGATGTAAGTCTTTGTTTTGTGTCCCTTATGGCTATTCACTGTTCCTTCATCCTCGCCAGGTATGTTATTTCATTAAATGTTTTATGGAAAATGGGTTTAAAAGCCTTCATGTCTAAGCTTTATGTACTGATTGATTGTCATTGCTAGTTTAACGACCTGAAAGAAGTTAATATGAGATAACTATTTTATATTGGTATTATGGAAATAAAGAAGGATCACAATAAGGCCATTTGGCATTAGTTTAATTCATGGAAGGATTGTTAGAAACGGATATATATTTCTGCTCAGTATATTGAAACTTGATAGAACTATGAAGTGTTATGGACTTATGATAGGAAAGAAAGAAAATGATATATTTGGTTAAGCCATAAAATAAGGTAGGTGAATTGGAAATTCACTGTGGAATAGTGTTGAGATTTGTAATAAGAGAATAATACTAGTGGTACTACAAGAAACTTTATCACAAAGCACACGTTCTTAGTTACAAGATTAAAGTTTCTTTATAAGATAAGAAAGAGGTGAAGAAGTGACTTAGTTCTATTAAAAATGACTAGAAATTAATGTCAAAATGTTTCAAGAGAAATTTGAAAGGATTAATAGGTCATGATCACTTTCATGATATCAAAGTTGGTGGACCGAGTAAGGTATGATATTTTGGTTCTTCATGTAACGTGCCTATAAGAAAGAAGAATTACTAGTTGGAGCATAAAACGATAGTATGAGGAACTCTTTACAAGACCTAGGTAAGATGAATTGATCAAGGAAGGCCAAGATGGTTGAAATTATAATTTTCTTTAAATGGGAGAACACAAGTTGTTGGATTGAAAAATTCTTAAGGTGCTTGGGTTTGAATTGTGTGTTTGTTGCAATGAAAATGTTCAAATTTAATTAACCATACCAAGAGAAAGGATAAACGTTTTGAAGTTTAAAAATAATGTTATCTTGTGAGTTCTAAGTTTGGAATGGAATTTTAGATTTATGGAAAAGGTTATAAAGGATCATATGTCTTGGTTTAGGGATTATGTTTCACTCGGGAAGTGAAAAGTGCACTTTCAAGTTTTTGGGTTAAGCAAGGATAAATGTGAAGAAAAATAAAAATATTTAAGGAAATATTTTATTAATTTGGAGAGGTAAATGGAAATTAATGTGTTCAAGTCTCCCAAATAGTTAAGTATGGTTTGGATTTTAAGACATGATATGGGTGGATACAAGGCGTTGGTTTTATTGTAAAGGAGAATCTCTTATTACCATTTGGAACTTTGGACTGCAGTAGGCATTATTCGGAAAAATATATATATATAGCTTACTTAGGTTGGTGGATTGTAGATTGTGGAAAGGGATTCGAATAGTCACATGTTCTGATATATATATATATATTTCACTAGGAAAATGGAAAAGAGCATCTTGGATTTATTGGTCTTGGAAAAGATAAGGGTGAAGGAAAATGAAAGTATTTGAGAAATATTTTTTTTGGTTTTGAGAAGGTAAGAGAATTAATGTTTTGAGATTAAGAACATAGATGTTTAAGATAGAGTGTATGTGTTTGCAAACCTTTGGAAATGGTATGAAACAATCCCGTTACTACATGGAGCTTTAGATCTTAGTATTTGTTGGTTGAATGGATATCTTGCCGAAGTTATTGGTCCTGGAACTCAGTTTTAGCATGAGAATTTGATTAAGCTAGACAATCACACGTTGGAAGCGTGCTTGACAAGCTTCTTCAGATTATAGTGGAGTTAGAGGAAATATTGCATGTGGATATATTAGTAGCAATAGTTGTTCGAGAACTATTGACATGAAATAATGAGGCTTTATTTCGTTCAAAGGTACGTCATTGGTAGTGTTATCAAGGTTTAGATGATCGTGATTTTGGGCACAAAATTAGAACGAGAAACAAATGATGCCATTAATTTGACTTTAAAGGTGAAAGTATTTTAGCTTCAAACAAAATACAAGTTTTATGAGAGTTGAAATAGCCAAGTCACATATACATGAACAAAAAGACAATTTTCATATGACTAATGTTTGTCTTAGGAAGAAGTTTTGTACGTTAGGGAGGGATATGAAAAATCGGTCTCATGTATTGGACTATGCGCACTTGCATTTGAATGAGAACATGAGTTATGAGGAGCAATCTAGAGAAAATTCCTGCTAGAGTGGTGAAGACTTTTTGAAACTTGGAAATAATACTAGTTAGAAGTTCTTTGGCGGAATTATCGGTTTGAAGAAGTAATTTGGAAACATGGGGATGAGACAAGAACTATGTATCACGAGCCTTTAAGGACATAAACTTTCGAGGGCAAAAGTTTCTTAAGGAGGGAAGAATGTAACATCCCGAATTTGAGAAAAAATTAAGTTAGTTATCTAAAATTATTGAGTTTTAATTTTCCTTTCATTTTTGAAAATTGAAATTAAATTGAAATAATTGAAAAGATTTTATTGGTTAAATTGAATTTAATTGATTGGATATTCGAACTAATTATCTTGAAAATATTGAATTTTGCTTGATTTTGGATTTTGGAGCCAACTTAAAATAATTTAGGTGATAATTAATTTTATGTGGTTTCAAATTGATTCAAATATTTTAAAGAATTTAATTTGTATCAAATTGATGGATTTTATGCCATTTAATTTTTGTTCTTGAAGCCTAAATTAAGGTAATTTGATAAATGAATTGATTTATTAATTGAATAGAATCTTTGGAGAGTTTCAAGATATTGTGATAAAAACATTTTATTTATATTTTAAAATTTTGAAAAAAAAAATGAAAGAATTGAGATTTTTCGAAATTAAAGGAGGGTGAAAAGAGGCCGAAAATCAGAGAGAAAGCAATTCGATTTTTCAGCGACAGCCTCCACAAAATTGTCGATTCCGGAGTTTGAACCGTTGGATCGTGCTCAAATTTGGTCAGTCTTTTTGGGACATATAGAGCTTCATTTTGAGCGTTTGGATCGTTGTTTGAAGCCCTTATTTGTTTGTAATCGTTGCTGAATAATATCTGTAAAACTGAAAATTCCCCTTCTCTCTTACTCTCGCAAACCCTCCTCATGCAAGACCCTTACTACTAGCCGCTAGCCTAAACAATTTATGCCATCCGATACAAACACCCATTGCCTATCTATGGTTGACACCGCCGCTAATGCCATTGTCACCGGGATGTATATCTTGGGTAAGCTGTTTGGTGCTTGATAAGTTTTCTTGGAAGATCTTAAATACCCATCAAATTTTGGTTTAAGTTTTGAATCACCCATATTATTTTGATGTTGAAATTGGATTTTACAAACACTCAAGGTGCTTTTTGATAAGATTAAAATTGTTAGATGTCATTTTTTTTCGTAAGGTTTGAGATCTTTGTTGAGAATTTTTGGATACCTACTAAGTGTCAATTTAACTTTTGTTTTCATTTTGATTTTGGAAATCCTAATTTTTGGTTTATCACTTAGGATTTGGTTCGTGATCTTTTGGGCAAATAAAAGTTAAGGTTGTTTGAGCTCGTATTGACTAAAACTTGAGGTAAGTGTCCTTCTACCAGTTCGCCTTCGAACTAGTCGTCCCTACCAGTTAGATGCTTATTTAAGATTACTTGAACTGTTTACTTAAGAATACATGGACTGGTTACTTAAGATTACATGGACTGTTTCTTGAGATTGTTAAGACGGATTTGACTAATTATTCTAGACTATTGGGTCTGATAATTTATGACTTGACTTAATGGCAGTGACTGACTGGATTGGATTGTTTTGTTTATGATGATTATACCATTGACTGAGAATATATATAAAATTTTATCCATAAGATAAACGACTGTAAAATATAACACAAGATTTATATGAAAACTGATGCATTCTAAGTTATAGGGTTCTTGTTAGTTTTTCTTATCTAGGCAGGTGTACACACTATGACTGATTCATGTACCTTCAGGTTCATGTCTATGACTGATTCATGTTCCTTCAGGTTCATGTCTACGATTGATTCATGTTCCTTCGAGTTCATGTCTATGTCTGATTCATGTACCTTCGGGTTCATATCTATGACTTATTCATGTACATTCGGGTTCATGTCTTTGACCGATTCATGTACCTTCGGCTTCATGTCTATGACTGATTCATGTACCTTCGGTTTCATGTCTACGACTGATTCATGTACCTTCAGGTTCATGTCTATGACTGATTCATGTTCCTTTAGATTCATGTCTATGACTGATTTATGTTCCTTCGGGTTCATGTCTATGGCTGGTTCATGTTCCTTTGGGTTCATGTCTATGACTGAGGCATGTTCCTTCGGGTTCATGTCTATCACTAATTCATGTACCTTCGGGTTCATGTCTATGACTGATTCATGTACCTTCGAGTTCATGTCTATGACTAATTGGTGGACCTTCGGGTTACACACTATGACTGATGCATGTTCCTTTAGGATCACTACTACTGATATGATGGGTGTACACCGGTGCCTAGATAAACTAGTTAATAGGTAACCTAAAAGGCCCAATAGCGGGTCACTTACTGGGTATTATTATATTCATCCTTTCTTCCTTTATGTTTTTCAGGGAATGACAGGAACAGGTTGGCGAGTGATAGACGGGACCCGTGATAGAGAGCCATATTGGAACAAGAGAAATCGCTTCTGCTCAATTTATGTTTTTATGATTTGAATGTTTTGAAACTAGAATTTAGTGTGAGACAGCAATGTTTAATGTTTTGAATGTTTTCTTTATAAATATTATTTTTACGGGACCCCGAATAGAAGTTTTATTTATTTATTTTCTAGTTTATTTTGGAAAAACTATCCTTATTAATTTAGTGAACTTTTATGGTTAAAATATTTTGGTTTTAAATGTACATTTAGTTGTAACAGCCCTTGTCAAAGTACTTAAAAGGTCAGGTTGTTACATATTAGCTCGTCCAAAATCACATTTGAAATGAAGGTGATTTTGTCTGCATAATTAACAGATTGTTAAATATAAGCATATTTGTAAAATAGTTAAAGTTAAGAATATTCTTACCATTTCCTCGGCAAGATTCGCATAATCTCTTCTGGACATTCGAATGATTATATTTGTTCTTCTTTGTTTGTGCTTGTTGTTGATTTCTCACTTTCTATATAAATTTAACAATTCAAAATAAAAATGACAAGAAAGTAGCAAATATTGATGTTCTTAGTGAAAAGTTTAATATCTCGGACTCTGGAGATAATCTCGATTTGGTAAACTCTTGCCAATGATGCGTTTCAATTATGTGGGAGTACATCGAGGGTGGGTGTAACAAAAGTTGGGGTTCATCCTTAAAAGGGATAATATATTGTATCGTTAACCGAGACTTGAATTGACGAAATGCAACGCTTGCAGTTTTGAGAATAGTCTTCTTACTTCTACTGTCAATTATGAAAGCACCCTAAACATTTAAAAAACTTTATTATTACTTTTCAAGTAAAATGTTAATTTAATACATCAACATAAGAAAATATACATACCTTAACAATATTAAACAGTTTTTCCTTTAAGTCAGTCGGTACACATTTCCAAGATGTATATGTAATCAGGATATGATGATGCATAGTAGATCCAATGAAAGATTTTAAGTTATATCCATTGTCTCCAATCGATACTCCATCATCATTATATTCAACCAACTTTTTCTCTCCTACACTCCTAATTTTTGTTACCTCATACATAACAATCGACCCTTGCGCTCACCTTTTCTTTTTGTTTGGTATTTCACCTTGCTTCAATTCTATATTTTCATTGACATTATCCAAACTTTCTTTGACATCATCCAAACCAAGTTCCAAATCCTCATCACTTGCTAGCTCCATGGTGTTAGAATTATCCTGAAAAAATAGAATAAAGTTTAGTTAAGTATCAGATACAACAAAATTATAAAAATTAGTATGTGAAAACCCACCCATACATTTACTCTTTAGGAATCTATGTGCCTTCACAATCAACTCGTACATATGTTGAAATGTTCTCACCCAAATCAATTCTAGATTCAATATTTAACATAGCTTTAGGCATTCCTTGACAATGTAGAACAATATCTTCAAGTTCATTGTTGTTGTATTGATCCTCAAAATCTCTTTGTGATAGAGTAAGAACAATAGACCATCGACCATTGCTTGGATCCTTAACATAAAACATTTGTCTTGCCTGGGATGCTAGTATGAAAGAATCATTCTTGTGGCCTATTCTATTTAAGTCAACTAACACAAAACCAAGCTCATCAGTTTTGATGTCATCACTGTTCTCAACCCAATCACATTTAAAAATAGCAACCTTAAATGTATTATAATTTAGTTCCCAAATCTCTTGTATCACCCCATAAAAAGACATGTCTCTAATTATAGGATTTTTATCTTTAAACCTAGATACTAACATTTTATTTCCAATTAAACTAACCCATCTATTTTGAACGCTTTTATTTTTGTCATACGATATTGTGTGATAGTGACATCCATTAATAACATAGCTATTGTATGTTGTCACAATTAGATAGGGACCATGAGCAGTCCACCTTAAGTTATCTGATATCTCCACATCTCCCATTTCAAGTTCATTTCCAACCTGAGAGTCAAAAGGTTATATAATTAAAATATAAGTGACAAAATTTTATGTTAAATAGTATATTTAATGTTTTACCTTTTCTCGTAACCAAGATATGAAATTTTGATTATATTCGTCTTGAATCCGTTTCTGATTTTTTTATCTACTTGAGAGTTGTAATTCCAATGTGTTCATATGTTTTCTTATGAAGAAACAGAAAAATGTTCAATTATAATTATTTTCAAATTCATGTATTTAATGAAATCAATGGATCCAAGTCACAATAACTTACTTTATATATGGTTGCACATTTGTATTCTCCAAGATATATCGATGAGCTTGGTATAAGAGATCTCGTTCAGGTATGTAAGAAACTCTACTTGACAATGGTCTACCAATTTTTGAATTGTCTCCTAACTTTTGACACCCAAATCCAATGGGATCTACTCCACATAAAAAATCCGAACAAAATTCAACAGCTTCTCTAATATATAACTTTTAGCAGTACAACCTTCTGGACGAAGCCTATTCCTCACAGAGTTTTTAATCACTTTTATGAACCTTTCAAAGGGTTACATCCATCTCAAATATATAAGCCCACAAAGTTTGACTTCTCTAACAATGTGTACTGTGAGATGCACCATTATTGTGAAGAATGAGGGAGGAAAATACTTCTCTAATAAACATAATGTAATCACAATGTCTTCTTGCAGCTTCTCTAATTGTATAACATCTAGGGCTTTGTTACATATAGAATTGAAAAAATACACAGACGAGTTATAACATATCAAACATGTTTTGGTAGCACAGATCTGAAGGCAATGGGGAGCAATTGTTATAAGAGTACATGAAAATCATGAGATTTTAGACCATTGAATTTTAAATCTTCCATTGACACAAGATTTCTAACATTGGAAGAGTAATCCTCAGGAACCTTCATTTCTGATAATGTCTTCAAAACACAACGTTTTTCTTCTCTAGTAAGAGTATAACAAGTAGGGGAAAGGAAGATTTTTTTATCCCTATTAATAGGTGTAAGCTCTGGTCGAATTTTTAAATAAACTAAATCACGTCTACCATTCAATCCATCTTTTGATTTTCCTGGAATATCAAGAAGTGTACCTATGATATTCATGCAAACATTTTTCTCAATATGCATCACATCTAAGCAATGTCTAACATGGAGATGTTTCCGATAAGGGAGTTCGAAAAAAGCAGACATCCTATTCCAACAACCTTTGGTACTTCCTTTTATGATTTTTCTTTTTTTTTTTCTCCTTTTCGAAAATCAAGTTCTTTAGTTTTTTCAAATACAACCTCCCCATACAAAGGTTATGGAATACTTCCAAGTTCTCTCTAACCATCAAATGATTTATTTTGACATCGAACAAGATGATTTTGTGCTAGAAATTTTTTATGGCTAAGGTATGCCATTTTCCCTCATGTTTTAGTCTTAATGAAGTTGTGTTATCTCCACAAATTGGACTTGCCTTATAACCTTTGACACTACATCCACTAAGGTTTCCATATGCTAGAAAATCATTGATCGTCCATAATAGAACTATTCTTACGTTGAATAGTTCCTCTTGATAAGCATCATAGCATTGCATACCACTTTCCCACAAAGGTTTTAAATTATCAATCAATGACTCTAAGTATATCCTAATGTGATCCCATGGTTGTTTTTTTTTACCTGAAATCAATATTGGTAACATCATAAAATTTCTTTTCATACATAACCATGGGGGAAGATTATAAATGACCATCACAACTGGCCAACAACTATACTTAGAGCTCATATCACTATGTGGATTTATCATCTATTTCTCTTTCATTAGCATGCCAGGTCATGTTTTTAGTACATTTAACACTTCTAAACATTCATTGAAAATGTGGTATAGGTGGAAAATACCACATTATTTTGCCAGAGATTTTCTTCTTATTTGTGTCTTTACCATATTTCCACCTTGACTCACTGCATTCAAGACACACAATTACATTGGCATATTCCTTTCGATACAAGCAACAATCATTAGGGCATGCATGAATCTTTTCATATTCCATTCCTAGTGCACCTAATGTTTTCTTTGCTTTATACATTGATGTAGAGAATGTTGGGGTTGATGCCTTATAGTCTCGTGTCTTGTAGTTTGTAAACAGTTTGTACGGACGCTTATGTTGTTAAATATGATATTTACTTCACATCTTGTATTTTTGCTCGATTGCTTGTTTCATTTGCTTCACCACAAACCAATAAACATAAAATCCCTGGTTATCTGTATGTGACTCAAGCATGTATGTGGTGATATACAACTGGATCATGTCTTGAGTGATAACCAAAATGGTTTGTAGTATATAGATATAGGAGGGAAACCTTATCCTGGTAACACTACGGATGCGACCCACTTTGTGGAATGTTCACAAGTGTTGTGACTTGTCACAGATGGTCTGATCCTGATCATTCGTGTTGGGGACATGCGAGTGGGGCGTCCTATATAAAGAGTTTGTATAAGAGCTGATCACGAAGTGTTAACATCTTGTTATATAACACTGTTCATGACAGAGACTTCACTTCACTAGGATGACCATAGGTAACATGACCTCAATCCTGAGTGAGTTGGGAACTCCTGCCATTGAGGGCAGTCCTTTGATTTGTATGGGTGCGAGTGGCCAGGTCACCGATTCAAACCTACCATTTTGGGGATTCGTCTGATTTAGGAGCTGGGAACTCAACTACACAAAATGGAATTCACTTCTTCCCCGAGGTAGGGGTAAGTAGATAGATAGCTCCCTTAAGGGTTGATTTTGAGGCTTGAACGATGTGGCACCACACACCTTCTCTTGGCCCAAGAGGTGTTCACACATAGTTGGACTATGTTGTATTATTCATTAGAGGAATCAGTGGTACTTAAGAAGTGAGTTGTAACTACAGGGACAAAATGGTAATTTGACCCAGTTGTACTTACGAGCATCTGTGAAGGTTCATCATACTCATGATTGGTTATATCCGATGGACACATAAATATATCTGTGGTAAGAAGAGTTCAGCTGTTGGTCTTTAGTGGAATGTCTGACAGTTAATGGATGATGGATCTCATGGCTAAAGAGTTTAGTCAGCTATTCACGGACTGTTGGAGCTTCGAGCCACAGGTCCATTAGATCCCCTGGGTAGCTTGGATAAAGTCGAGAACCAGTGTTTAGATTAATTTGAAATGTTCAAATGGACAAGAAGAAGTTCGATTATATATGATATAATTGGACTAGTTAATTATATATGATATAATTGGCTAAATGTATGAGATACATTATTTTGGAGAAAATTAGATATAAATATGATTTATATCAAGTAGAGGAGAAAATACTATAGTAGACACGTGATATCAAACTATGTTAAAAATATAATATGATTATATTTATTAATATTTTAATTGATTAATTATATGATAATTAATCCAAAATTCACGTTCGGGCGTGGATTAGTGGGGTAACGTCGGTTATTGTAATTGATGAGTTAAAATGAAAATAGTTCATTTTGATCTATCGCCCGAAGAAAAAAAGAGAGCGCGCGCTAGTGAAAAACAAAACAATCACTTAAAGAATCGAGAGCCTATACGATAGTTACCTCGCGCCTAAACAATCGTCCACCTTGTGCCTAAATGATCGCACGTTATTTCCTACACGGTCGGATAGCTTTTCTAAATGATCGTATAGTGTTGTCGATTTTGCTAAATGATCGTATACCTTTTCCTAAACGATCGTTTAGTAAAATCTACATGATAAGCATTCTGCTATGCGATAGCGTCTTTCTCCCTTCCACTTGCTTATCGCCTACACGATTCATGTTTCCTCCTAAAGGATGTCAGTTTTGCGCATTTCTCTATTTGATCTCCTGTAAGAGGATAGGTAACTTCGTCACTTGTTCTAATCTGCTTCTTCCCTACGGTGGGCTCATTAGGGCGGAATTCTGGCACCGAAAGCGAGGGGTTACACTTACGCGGAATAATTAAAGGTTAACGATTCTGGACCAAAAAATGGTGGCTGTTAGGTTCAGTTCCAAGAGTTGGTTCTGACTAATGGTTGAGAATGTCTCATCCCAGCAAAGAGGCAACTAATCACCCCACCGATGACGTTTGTCCTGCCTCACTAGGGCTTCATTGCAAACTAGAAATCTATAACTTAAGGTACTTGAAACTATTTTGAAAAACTACTTGGTTTAAAAATGGTTTAGCAAAATCTAATAAAATTTTGTTCGTATTTTCATCAACATTTTCAAAAATGCAACAGCCACGTTTGCATTGCCAAGCGCCGAAAACTTACTGGCGATAATTTCGCAACATGGAAACACATGATCACGACGATCCTGATCATCGAGGATCTCATGTTCACTCTCACGGAGGCTTGTTCTTCTATTCTAACTCCTAATTCGCTCGAAATGTTCGGGAGGCATACGAGTGATGGACAAGGGCGAATGAGAAGACTCGAGCCTACATCTTGGCAAGTATTTATGATGTTTTGGCCAAGAAACATGAGCCTATGGTCTCAACGTATGAGATCATAGAGTCCCTGTGGGGGATGTTTGGACAACCGTCTGAATAGCTTATGCATGAGGCTCTTAAATACATATTCAACTCCAAAATGGAAGAAGGCACCTTCGTTCGTGAACGTGTGCTAAACATGATGGTCCACTTTAATGTGGTGGAGTTGAATGGGTCTACCATCGATGAGGGCAGCCAGGTTAGCATAATCCTACATTCTTTGCTGGAGAGCTTCCTGCACTTTGTTAGCAATGTGATTCTTAACAAAGTAAAATATAACCTTACAACTCTCCTCAACGAGTTACAAACATACCAATCTTTACTGAAAAGTAAGGAGAGGCAGAAGGGTGAGGCAAATGTTGCTTCATCCTCTAGGACGTTCCATAGAGGTTCGACCTTAGGAACGAAGTCTGCACCTTCTGTTTCTAACTCTGTAAAGGGGAAAAATAAGAAGGGTGGTAAGGGAAAAAAGAAGACACCTGCTAACCCACTGCCTATCGCCCCAAAGAGGCGTCCACAAGTTGCTAAGGGAAAGTGTTTCCACTGCAACCAAGATAGACACTAGAAGAGGAACTATCCTCGGTATCTGAAAGAGAAGAAAGCAGCCAAGGCCGATAAAGGTAAATGTGATTTACTTGTGTTTGAAACTTGTTTAGTGGAGAATGATGATTCTGCCTGGATAATTGATTCAGACGCCACTAACCATGTTTGTTCTTCTTTTCAGGGGATTAGATCTTGGTAACAGCTGAAGGCTGGTGAGATGATGATGCGAGTAGGCACCGGGCACTGGGCACGTCGCCTAAGCTGTGGCAGTGGGAGGACACCAGTTAGCTTTACAGAATAGGTTTCTTGTTTTAAATGATGTATATATTGTTCCCGAACTAAAGAGGAACTTTATTTCTGTAAAGTGTTTAATGAAATGTAAATATATTATCTCGTTTAATGTGGATAAAGTGTTTATTCATAAAGATGGTGTTTTTATTTGCGCAGCAAATCTGGAATCGAATATATATGTGCTAAGTGTTGGGGTTTGTGCCCTAAAGTCTCGTGTCCAGTAGTTTGTAAACAACTTTGTACGAACATTTGTGATGTATAATATAAATGATATTTACTTCACTACTTGACTTTGCACATTTAGATTTTACCACAAACAAATAAACATAAAATCCTTGATTATCTGTATGTGACTCAAGCATGTATGTGGTGACATACAAGTGGATCATGTCTTGAGTGATAACTAAAATGGTCTGTAGTATATGGATATAGGAGGGAAACCTTATCCTGGTTAAGCTACGGATGCAGCCCGCTTTGTGGAATGGTCACGAGTGTTGTGACTTGTCACAGATGATCTGATCCTTATCATTCGTGTAGGGGACATGCGAGCGGGGGCGTCCTATACAAAGAGTTTATATAAAACTTGACCACGAAGTGTTAACGTCTCGTTAAATAATACCGTTCATAACTGAGACTTCACTTCACTAGGATGACCATAGTTAACATGACCTCAATCCAAAGTGAGTTGGGAACTTTTGCCATTGAGAGCGGTCCTTTGATTTGCATGGGTGCGAGTGGCCAGAACGCCGACTTAAACCTACCATTTTGGGGGTTCATCTGATTTAGGAGCTGGGAACTCAGCTACACAAGATGGAATTCACTCCTTCCCCGAGGTTGAGATAAGTAGATAGATAGCTCCCTTAAGGGTTGATTCTAGGGCTTGAATGATATGGTGCCACACATCTTTTGGCTCGAGAGGTGCTCACACATAGTAGGACTATGTTGTATTGTTCATTAGAGGGATCAGTGGTAGTCAAGGAGGAAGATGTAATTACAGGGGCAAAATGGTAAATTGGCTTGCATAATTACGAGCATTTGTGAAGGGTCATCGTACTAATGATTGGTTATATCCGATGGACATAGAAATACATCTATGACAAGAAGAGTTCAACTGTCTGTCTTTAGTGGAATGCCTGTCAGTTAACGGATGGTGGATATCGTGACTAAAGAGTTTAGTTAGCTATTCACGTACCGTTGGAGCTTTGCGCCATAGGTCCATAAGGTCCCCTTGGTAGCTTGGATACAAGTTGAGAGTCAGTTTTTGGGTCAATTTGAAATGTTCAAATTGACAAGAGGGAGTTTGATTATATATGATATAATTGAACGAGTTAATTAAATATGATATAATTAACTTTACATATGAGATACATTAATTTGGAGGAAATTGAATATAAATATGATTTATATCTAGTAAAGGAAAAAATATTATAATTAATATTTGATATTAATTTATAAGTTATGAATGTGATAAGTTCACATTAAATGGACGGTTTTAAAGGAAATAGGAAGGCGCCTCTTCATTTAAAAGAACAGACAAGTGCATTATAAATAACAGATGGTATGTTGATCTTGGTGTGCGCAGATATTGTGAAGAAGATAGTGCCAGCATTTAGAAAATCAGTGCCTATACGATAGGACTGCACGATCGCTTACATATACGATATTGCTAAGCGATCGCATACCAATTACGCCGTTGCACGCTTTTATCTAAACGATCATTTACCTTTTTACTAAGCGATCGTTTAGCTCCCGGTATTTACTAAATGATCGTATAGACGATTGCTTAGTTTTTCCTACGCGATCGTATTGGACGATTGCTGACCCTTTTCCTACACGATCGTATAGACGATCGTTTACTTTACTATACGATCGTATACTTCACCTAAACGATCAAGCATACTGTCTATGCGATAAACGACCTATTCTCCCAATTGCTTGATCGTTGTGTATGGTTGTTCTTCCTCCTTCCCTCTACCGAATCCGATCAAAACCCACACTTTGGATTCTCACTCTAAGAATACTGAGGGTTCTAGGTGGTGTTGTCTTCCCCGATTCCTTCTGTCCGAGTGGTGACAGTTTGAGGTAGACGGTTGGGCTTCAGACTCGCTGTGAAGAAGAAATCTTCATCTGGTATGATTTCTTGATCCCTTTTGCATCATGAAAGTATGTTTGAATGTATATGCGGTAATTCTGTCACAATGAATTGGAAAGATCCGCTTTCGCTCATAGGTACTCTTGAATAATAGTTCCTTCACTAAGGTCGTTAGCCATTAATTCCCTCCATAATACCTTTTCCTAAACGATAAGCATTCTGCTATGCGATAGCGTCTTTCTCCCTTCCACTTGCTTATCGCCTACACGATTCGTGTTTCCTCTTTCCTCTACCAAATTCACCAAAGACCACGTTTTGGGTTCTCACTCCGAGAATACCCGTGGCTCTTTTCTGGTGGTTGCGTCCCCATGGCGTTCGTGTTCGCGATTGTTTGTGTTGCTACAGTCGACACTTCCACTGGGCGTTGGTAGATCGCGTGGAGGTTTTCCGCTGCTTGGAGTGCCGAAGTGTGAAGAACGTCTTCAACTGGTATGACACCCATTCTCTTGTTATTTTGTTGTTCATAGTATGCCGATAATTAGTGTTTTGTTTGCATAATTGTATGTTTTGAATGTATAATGTGTATTTTGGTTACGGTGAGATCGGAGCAATCTGAACGCGTTCATGGAACTCTTTGGTTAGAGATATTTCAAGGAAGTCATTAGTAGAAGGTAAGATATCCTTTAATGCTTTTAGTAGTTCTGAGAAACTAATATCACTTCATCCATGTCTAACTTTTAAGTTATACAACTTCACTAATGTAGACAACTTGGTGAAATTTTTGCATCCTTCATACAAATGGCTTCTCAGCATCATTAAGCAACTTCTCGAATCCATTAGGATCTTTTGAATATTATTCGTGAGCAATTTCAACCATTTCTTTTATATTTCCAACATCTTTCTCTTCAAACCTACACTCAGGGGATTTTTCATGCAAGGATGAACTAGAAAGTTCCTCACCATGCCAAAACCAAATCTTATAACTTTCATCAATGCCATTAAAATATTAATGATCTCTAATATCATTGCTATTATGTCTTTGACAATTGCCACATTTCAAACAAGGACAACGTATAGTAGTATTATTTGTATTGGAAAATTCAGATTTGATTAAGTTTTTCACACCCAACTCAAACTCTTTAGATAATTTACTCTTTTCATTCATGATTTATTCATGATTTATTCATACTTATAATAAGATAATATTGGAACTACAAAAAATTTTACAATATTCCCAATTAGATAACTCATACAACTTATAAAATTTGTATGGAATTGATATTTATAGAGAACCTAAGAACTTGAACTCTAAAAAACTTCAAATGTGTGTTAATGTTGTAATGAATAGATGGTTTACTAAATTCAAAATCTTAAAAATTAAATGGTGTAAAAAATAACTACAACCACTTTTGTATTATGTTAAAGTAGAGACCCATGAATTCAAATGGGATCAAATGCTTTTAAATTCTAAATGTGCCCATTATCAACCAAAAAATATTCACAATAATAAGAACAAAAAAAAAAAGGAATTTTTTGTTCTTTAAGCTAGATTTGAAAATAAGACCTTCGTAATTTTGGACAAAAAAAAGAAAAAAGTACAGTTAAAATTAGGAATGAAAAGACAACTTTCTTCAAGTACTGTGAAGAAAACCAAATGCTAATTGCAGAAGATCAACCATGGAAGATGATTAGTATCAAACAACAAATTCTGATCCCCTACCAGCAAAAGAAATAAAATAAAATAAGAGGTAAAAGGGAACAATTCATTCCAATTAATCAAATAACGGTAATAATTACAAAAATGAATAGACAAACTTGGAGTGAGAACACCAAACAAGGAAGCATCATAAGTAAAAGACTTGAACTAGTTTTAAGGCATGGAATACCAAAGAAGTCTAAACAAAAACCACTACCTGAATAAAAGCATGAACGCCAGAAATACAAGTTTCTTTTCCTTCTCCAAAAGAGAATAGATTATGGAAACATAAGAATGAACTACCAATATGGAAGAGAGATCGAAACAGGGCACATGCAAATAAGTTGCGGATGCAATCAAAACGAAATAAGGCACGTATAATACTAGAGAGAGAGATCTTACCAGATGGAGGAGAAAAGCGGAGGTGAAAAGGATGAGAGAAGAAGAAGAGGCAGTGTTGAGCGGCGGAGCGATGAAGAAGAGACAGTGTGGAGCGGCGGAGCGAAGACGAGCTGCGAAGAGTGGACTAGGGTTTGAAAAGATCATATAAAGATGTGTTATTTTATTTGAAAAAATATTATTAGAAAATTATTTTTTATATTTTACTTATCACGAAAAACATGTCAAGTAAGACCTTATATTATTTGACACGAAAAATGTAAGTAATGGTTCGCGTGAAAATATCCGAAACATTCTGTCAATTTCCACTTTTTTAACCCTTTTACTTGACATTTTCTTTTTTAAAAAGTCATTATTTGACGTTGTTTTCAAAGAAACGTCAAGTAATTAAAAACTACAAGTGTCAAGTAATGTAGATTTTGTAGTATGACTTCTTAATGTATATGTTGGTCTAAAATATATGTAGGTCATTTTCAATAGAATATTGTTAACAAAAAGTTAAACTACTAGTTTTATTGGCATACTTAAAACATAATTCCAATGTGTCCAACTTCATTAAAATTTAACAAACCCCATGTGTCCAAATATTTTGAATAATGGTGTACCTTTGATGAGTGACGAGTCTCTATATTTAGACATGATACGGGCTGTGCTTTGAGTCAGCCAGAATTATGAAGACCCTTGGGTGCTTGTGAT
Organism: Benincasa hispida; assembly: GCF_027475165.1. Taxonomy (NCBI): domain Eukaryota; kingdom Viridiplantae; phylum Streptophyta; class Magnoliopsida; order Cucurbitales; family Cucurbitaceae; genus Benincasa; species Benincasa hispida. The sequence continues at coordinate 48,758,670 of NC_143478.1, read as the reverse complement.
GAGTTCCCTTCCACATCTTTCAATTTCTCCAAATGTCACCTTCAAAGTTAGATAAATATTACCAACTTAATCTTAAGCTTAAAAAAGCGAACTTTTGTTTTAAAGAAAAATGGTATTTTCATATGCTTTCAATGAAGATGAAAATTGAAACATGTGTAAAAGAAAAAGTAAAATTGTTATTTTTAACCTAAAAAGTTTTTCCCCTTTTAAAAGTAACATCTTTTTTAAAAAATTAGTTTTTCTAAACTCTTTCTTACTTTTTGCGATTTTAATTCGACAACCCCACTAAGTCTAGCCTTAGAGTTTAGGAGTGATAAGGATGCAATGAAGGTTATTCTTGCGTGATTCATAGAGAATTTGTGAAGATGTGGACTGGGGAGGGAGAAGAAGCAGAAATTTGACTATAGTCTACTAAGTATCGTAGACGATTGGGTGATCTTTTGTAATTATGATTAGAATGAGCTCATTTTCAAGAAGAAGATAAAGAAAGTTGACTAAGTTAAACCTTACGAAAATCTTGTTAATTGAAAATTTTGCCATGATTTTCCGTAAGGATTTCACAAAATTAACTTTTGCAGTAAAATTTTGGTCAAAAATGGGTAAAAAATTACGAATATATATATATATTAAAAACAATCTCTCCCTCTCAAAGAAACTTATTTCCTTAATTTTTTCCTTAAAAATAATAACAAATTTATCATAAATATTGGTTAGAACTTGCCAAAAACTTGGAGACAACCATATCCTCACATGAATGAAAACAAACAACATAAAAAGAACAACATACATGTTGTCTCAAAGAAATCCTAAAAAAGAAAAGAAAATAGATTCGTTGAAACTGGGACTCGTATAACATTTTTCGTGAAAACAAAATGAAAAACAAAGTTGAGTCTGAAAAGTTATATTAGGCCGGTTAAATAAAGGTAAAATTGAAGTTACTTAAATGAGGGACAAAATAGACATTTCACTATGTGGGCTCTCCAATTAAAATCTGAAAAAATAGAGAAAATATTAGAAGTAGGTTTTTTTTTTAAAAAAAAAAATTAAATTTGAAAGGGGAAAAACTTTTTAGGTTAAAAATAACCATTTCTCACCAAAAAAAAAAAACAATACGACAACTTTTTTACTTAAAAATTATGAGTTTTGAAAAAATTAGTGGGTATATTGGTGGGTAGAACTTGACAAATGAATTTACCTAAATTTTTACATTGCTTTACGTCAAAATTAGTGGATGAATGAGTAGAAATTGAATAAAAGGTAGATTTGGTAACATTTAATCAAGGTTCGAAATATTGAGATCCAACTTTATGAAAATATCGATAAAAATTTCGAGAAAGTTTATGGAAATTGATGAAAATTGATGAAAATTTTTATAATTAGTTTATGAAACATTAAAAGTAATTTAATTAGACTGTAATTGACTATTTTTAATCATCATTTCTATAAAGTAAGACAACATTTAGATGTATATTGTAAATATCTATGTAAATGTCGATGCAAGAGCAGAAATTCAAAAAAGAAATGGAGAAAAAAATTAGAAAATGATATCAAATATTGGTAATTAATTACAAAATTAAAGGACATGAAATATTTACATATAAAATAATTGTAAATTGTTTATTACAAAATGAAGTGGATACAAAAATCATAGGATTAAACTTACATACATAATATAATAAAGACATAAAAATCATAATATTAAACATAACACAACATAATAGAAAAAAAGAAAAAGAAAACTCTACAATTAGATAGAGCTTGAGAGAAAATGAAAGAAATATTAGAGAACTTGAGATTTGAAAGTGGTGTGGAAGAGTGATTTGGTGAGGTATTTATTGGATAAATTATGAGATTTTTTTTCTCAATTTTGATTTAGAAATGAAAGTTTTGGATGGTAAAAAAAGTAAAAACTCACATCAATTCAATTATGAGGTGAAATAATGTGAAAATTCAATGGAAAATATTTGAATGAGGTTAAAAATAACTATATTTTATTTTCTCAATTTTAATTTTTTGAAAATGAAAGCTTTAAATGGAAAAAGAAACAAAATTCACCTCAACTTTGGGAGGAAATGATGTAAAAATCCAATGGAAACAAACAATTGAATGAAGTTAAAAATAAATATGTGGATTCTTAAAATTAAAAATTTTAAATGGTAAAAGAAACAAAACTCTCATCAATTCAATTTTGAGATGAAATTATACATTGGCGTGTGAAGCTATACAATTCGTGTAATCAAGATAATATCATAAAATTGGGGAAAAAAAAAAAACTTCTATTGAGCTAACATAGTTAATTGCTAACAAAAATCAGATTTCGAGAAATTTTGAGAAATATGGGGAAGATTGAAACTTCTAGAGTCTATTGAAATTCGAAATTTTTCACCATAAATCTAACTAAATTTAGGATCCAATTTAATGAAACTCAAAGTTGAAAATAACTTATTGAATTTCAACTTTTGGGATGGTATTAGGTGGGAAAATTTTTATAGATAACCTAACCAAATTTTCACTTTTCAAAATTAGCATTTTTTTTAAAACTCGTTAATCTAGTTTTTCTCAATCCATCTCAAGAGGGATCGACCATTGAGATTTAGTTGGGTCTTTTCGGTGAAATCAGGAAATATTAACACTAAGATTCTACTAATTTTTCATATATTATATAATCTTCCCAAATCTTATACCAAATCTTATATTTTTTTTCAAATTTTCTTCAAAATCAATTATTTCTACCAAATCTTACCTCAAATATTAACATAATTTAAAAAAATCTTTACCTTAATTTCCGTTCAACAATGATATGAATTCCAAATTTCCAAATGAATTTACTAATTATAATTTTTCAAATGGATCAAATGCACTGTGATTTTTAAATTTTGTAAAAGATCAAATTTTACAAATAAAAAACTAAGATTTAAAAAAAAAAAGAATCTTGGTGTTAATTTGTCTGAAATTTCATTGAAAAAGCCCAAATATATAGAATCTTGGAGCTAATTTTGCGAAGATATATTGAGATTCTTTATATCTCACAAATCTTACTTAATTTTTAGCAAAATTTGATCTTTGCGCAGAAAGATTTGAGAAATTAAATAAGATTGAATATAAAATTTGGAAAGATATATAATATTTAGAAAAACTGATAGAATTTCGATGTTAACTATCCCAGATTTCATTGAGAAATCCAAAATAATCAATAAATTAGAAAAAGTTAAATTTCTATGTAAATGAGAAAAACTATTGTAATGAATTTTTAAAAAATGTGCTAATTTTAAAAGATAAAAACTTGAGGAGACTATTTATGATTATTTTCTTATTGGGTGTTATCACTCCTATTGAAGTAGAGAGACATCTCAATTGTTGCACTATTGTGATTGATAAAAAATAGATATATAATAATAAAATTTACATTAAATTACAAAGGTAGTCTTTTGAGTTTTTAGTTACTTTATATCCATTTAGTCTCTAAACATTAAAAATTATGTTGCTGAACTTTCAATTTTGTGTTCACTCTCATAAATTTTAAAAAGTGTCTAATTAGTCTTTAAAATTTCAATATCCATTAGGTCCTTAAATCGTCAATTTATTGTTTAATAGATTCTTAGTTTATTCAAAGTGTTCTTTAAAAAGTTCGTGAACTTAGTAAAGAAAATTTAAAATTTAAAATCTCATTAGACATAATTGAAAGTTGAGGAACCTATTAAATATTTGTTTAAGTTTAAGAACTTGAAACGAAATTGAAAGTTGAGGAGTCTATTAGATATATTTATTAAAAAGTTTAAAAACCTACAACAAAATTAAAAGTTACCTAATAGATATTTTTTAAAGCTGAGATGCAGAATACACACAACCTTAAAACCTTAAAAGTTCCAAAATTAAAATTGTAATTTAACCCAAAAAAAAAAAAGTTCAAAGTTATTCAAAATCAATGTTGAGTTGGATAAAATCAAAATTTCTGTGCCAAAATGAACATAAATTAATTCACATAAAGCTTCTACTATCGAACTTGAGCTCAGCTGTTCGATGATCCCCCTCTCCTCCCCCACATATTCTAGTAAAAAAAATCAAAACATTTATGTTAGAGAAAGATAAAAGAGAATAGAAAATGGAGGAACGCAACATATTTCAGCTAAAATAACTGACGTAGAGACCAACGGACATTTTTTCTTGTCTTGCAAAGCAATAAAGGGAGCGTATCAAAATTGATATTGGGAGCGATAAGTTTCTCACTTAATTTTGTACAAAAAATGAATCATTTTAAAGGAAATGGAGGAGATTCATTACCTCCATTTTCAGCCTTCTATTATTCTAAACCTGCTGCCTCTTAGCTTTCCCTCTGCCTTCTCGGTTGCTTCTATTTTTTTACTCCCGAGTTCAGTTCCCTGCTCACATTCAGAACAAATAAACAATTAAAAACACATCGCCATGGAAAAACAAAGACTCCTTTGTTTAACAGATGCAAGCAGCTCTGACAGTCCTCTTCATTCCTCCACCTTTCACACAACTCATTCAGGTCTCTCTCTCTCTCACTCTCTCATTCACTTAAGTAGGTTAAATGACTGTCGATAGCATATAGGATCGTTTTGGCTTTCATAAGTTTCAATTTAGACTTTGTGGTTTGGTTAAATTTCCTTAAATTGACTCTACTATTACTAGATGTGCTTTTTTAGATGTAACATGAGTAGCATAGCTCGATAATAATTGATATATACTCTTTTTCTTGAAGTCGGAGGTTCAAAATCTCCATACTAATGTAGTTGTACTAGAAAAAGAGAGAAAAGGTGTTTTTCCTAGATGCCGTTGAGATAGAATGAGCTGGTATTCAAATGGATGAACTTGTTTCTCTGCTAAATTGAGTTTAAAATAGACAGATTGGATAAACTGGATGAAATTCTAATGCATCTAATTTTCACAAATACTTAAAATCTAAGAAACCATAGGACTAAAGTTGTTATTTAAACTCTGAAGTACCTTTTGTTGATTGAAATATTAACCAGATCCAACTGTATCAGACATAGACAAGAAAATGAAGTCCATAGTGACACTTTTGGAAGAGGATGGGCATTACCGAAACAGAAACCTAGAAATCAAATACATGCTTGAAGAGTACAACAGATCTTACCAATCCTTGGCCGAAAAATATGACTGTTTAAAGTTCATATTTGTGAACACTCTCTATTCCGCATCGTCTTCGTCTTCTGATGCCGAGATATTTCGATGCAATTTCAAAAGCCCAGATGCGAAATCTGCTGCAATTGGTGGCACTGGCAGCCTCAAATATAACTATGACATCTTCAGCAACGAGTTCCTGATAAAGCTAAGAGATGAATTGGTTGTCTCAAGTAAGCTGTGTACACAGAATTCTGATAAAATTGTTGTAAGTGACCATACAATGTATGGAAGAATCAGGGGTCATGATGAAATAGATAATACTGAAATAAAGATGAACGAGCTCGAAATACGACAGGTCAAAGAAGTGCATCCATCAGTGGCTATTGATAGATGGGAGAGTAGATGGAATGAACTAAACTCACAAGTGACAATGCTCATGGAGGAAAATCTGCAGCATCAGGAGGAGTTAACTAGGAGAAACAATGATAAGAGAGAAGCCATTAAAGAACTTCAGCAACAGATACGATGCCTAAAGAGTGAGAAGAGTGCCCTCCAGAGTTCTCTTAGATTCACCAAAGAAAAGTTGAAGCCATATCGCTCCCCAATATCACGACTGGCAGCAACAATTTCAAACAAACTATTGAAGCGAGGTTGTTCTTGACCTGAATTTCAGTGGCTCAACAACAGATCATTCCACATTCAATCAAAACACACTCAATCCTGTGATCTGAAATTGAAATTTGATTGAAGTTGAAGGAGCTAGTCGATGGAGCTGGCTCTTTTCTGATTTCTTTTGAGCATATGTCATGTTTAATAAGATCGAGATTCGAGCCCAGGCTCAGTTACAGTTCAGATGCTTCGTCCTTGTGTGCATTCATTACATTGATCAATATGATTAAGCAGATAACAATATGTAGAGTAGCTTTGAGCTGCATGTAAAGTTTCAAGTAAGATAAAATTTGGAGGCAAGCCTAAGACAGCTTTGATCTTCCATCAAATCAACATATAGGAAACCCAGTCAAATATAACTAGACTCTTTCCAGAGCACTCACTCGTTTGCTTCGTCCCGCAGCAGAGAATCTGATTAAATCGAATCAACTCAAAGTACTTAATCAAGTCCTTAATAAGTGTCACCAATAATCCCCGCAAGAACATACCCCATCCTTAAAATGATGAAATCTCTTTGAATCTCGGACCACAAAGTCTCGATGAACAAGTTTAGAAATTAACTTAATGACGGTATGGCAGTCTCCGCAGACCCTAAGATTTTTAATGATGTTTATGGTTGTTCCAGGAGCAGAGTTCATCACTCCAAAGGCAACAGCAAGTTTCTCACTGTGAACTCTTAAAATGATTTCTTTCTCCTCTTCATCAACATCATGAAGAACTGAGGTCATGTTTGGCACATAGCCTATCTTTTGAATCTCCAAGGTTAGTTTCTCCAAATACTTGTATATCATCTCATGCTGAGGATGCTCGTTATCTCCAACCAGAAAAACATGAACTCTGCCTTTCAGTTCAACCAGACTGAAGCCAGGTGGTTTAACCAATTGACGGTTCTTCATTAGCATCCTCATTCTTTCGGCATCAGCCCATCTTCCAGCATCTGCATAGAGGTTAGAAAGTAAAACATAGTACCCACAATTATCTGGATCAAGTTCAAACAATTTTCGAGCGGCAATCTCGCCGAGGTCCACGTTCTTGTGGATTCTACAAGCCCCAAGAAGAGAGCCCCAGACTACAAAATCCGGCCTCATCTTCATTCCCTTGATTAAATTGTAAGCCTCATTGAGGCATCCTGCTCGTCCAAAAAGATCAACCATGCAACCGTAATGCTCTATACCCGGCTCAATATCATATTTATGCCTCATGGCATTAAACCAGTGCCAGCCTTCTTCTACCAAACCAGCATGGCTGCATGCAGCAAGAACGGATACGAAAGTGATGTAATTTGGCTTCACTCCAGCCCGAACCATCTTGTAGAAGATGTCGAGAGCTTCTTTGGCACAGCCATGCATGCCATAACCAGCAACCATGGCCGTCCATGACTTAACATTCTTTTCCTTCATACGATCAAAAGTTTTCTTTGCCATTTCAACTCTACCACATTTGCAATACATGTCAATTATGGATGTACCAACACACACGTTTTCCTCCAAATTCATCTTTATTACCTACATGAATCAGCAGACCAAACATTATCATTTGTTCGTACTGAGATTGTGACATTTAAAGCAGTTAGTAATGGAGAAAAAAGACGAAGCATAAGAGATTGTCATTTCTTAGGTAATGCGAAGAGTTGCAACATTGACAGACAAATTTTATAATGAAAAACGGCTGAAATTCATATCTTCGGTCCTAAACTCCTGTACTTTATTTTAGTCCCATTACTTTTCACAAAATACCATTTTAGTTCTTGTGGCTAATTCTCCATCTATTAGTAAATAAAATTTGGAGTCAGTTTTGAAATACAATACCTTGCCCACTACCTGTGGCATCACATTAAAAGCCAACTAGACCAATCAAATCAATTTTGTTTAATCAATTTGAAATATATTTACCGGTGGATTTAATTTTCTAAATAATAAAAGAGCGAGAAATAGCCGGTCAGTTTAAATGGGATAGATTTTACCAACTTTAATTTGGTTTTTAATTAATTTTATAAGGTGGTCCAAAATCCAAATACGTGTCCTTATTGCCCGTAATCAATCTATTTACAATCTTAAATAAATGGGGAAAAAAAAAACGTATCTTACTATCAATTAAAATGGCCTCACCAACACATAGCTCATTAGAAAAGACACTAATTACCAACCCATCCCTGCAATTGTTGGATTAAAAAAAAGGTTTTATGCACAATTTAAGGTTTTACCGACCACTAATAAAACAAATAAGATTTAAACGAAAAGTTCAATGGGTGAGAATTATAATCACCTGATCATGAATACACTTGCCAGCCCTCAATGCCCCAGCATGAGCGCAAGCCAACAAAACAGCCGATAGTGTAACTGCATTGTAACGAACACCTACATGCCTCACCATTCCATGGAAAACCTCCAAAGCCTCCCCAGACAACCCACTTTGAGCATACACTGCAATCATTGAGTTCCAAGAAATTTCATCTTTCTCTTCCATCCAATCAAACACCTTTCTAGAAACCAAAGGCTGCCCACATTTTGCATACGCATCCATCAATGTGTTTCCAACTCCAACGCTCCCATCAAAGCCTTTCTTTACCACGAAGCCATGAATTCCTTCGGTGATCCCCTTCCTTGATACTTGAGAACAGGCGGATAAAACCGAAACCATGACAACTGAATCAAGAGACACGTCATTGCCATCTTCAACCACTGTTTCCTCCTCCAGGAAGTCCTTGAAAAGCAGCAATGCGTTATCTGCTTGCTCATTTTGGACATACCTGCAAAGAGTATGAATACAAGATTAAAATTTTCTCAGACCTACCAACTTAAATAACTCTTGGGAATTTAACAAGGTTATGTGAGCCGCTATAACTACTAGAACATCATTTCCTCTCCAATTGATATTCACTTGGTGAGTATTATGCTAATTCAAACCCAAAAATGAGAAGAGGATTGAGAATATGAACAAAATATTAAATTTATCATAACCTCTTAGCAAGTAGGAGGAAGACATGTATTGATGGTCGTGTCTTCAAACTCAAATGGTGAAAACTGAGAGTTAAAAGTATGAATAAAAGATATGATGACATAACTACCAACTTAAGTCCCGTTTGATACCAATTGATTTTTGGTTTTTGAAAGTTGTGCTTGTTTTCTCACGATTTCTTTACAAGGGCTTTCATGTTTCCGCAAGCCTTAGCAAACATTTGAATTCTTTGCCAAATTCAAAAAACAAAAAGAAGTTTTTAAAAACTATTTTTAGTTTTCAAAGAACCCTTGAAGAATAGAAAATAAAATATAGGAACACATAGGTGGAAGTAACTTCGATACACTTAATTGTCAAAAACCAAATAGTTACGAAACAAGATTTAAATTCTCAAGTTAGTTACGTATATAGCAACTTATCAGCTCAAATTTTTAGGTGCATTGATGGTTTAACATGATACAAGGTCTTTGAGTCTGAACTCTACAAGTGAGGATAGTGTTAAGAATCAGAATAGAAGTTCAACTTTACTCTAATCTATCAACATAAGCTTTTGGACAGAGCATCAATTACTAGATTACCCAGTAATCATTGACGTCCAAGAGACCACATTTCGAAGGGGAATTTCGTCGAACAGTGCTCGTGCATCCTTCAACTGGCCACATTTGGAGTACATGTCGATAAGAGCGGAGGAGACAAAGAGATCAGTCTCGAAGCCGAAGACAAGGGCTTGCTGGTGAGACATCCTGCCGGAAAGAAGATCGGAGAGAGCAGAACAGGATTTGATGGCGCAGGGAAAAGTGGAGCGAGTGGGGGTGAGGCCCAGCTTCCGCATAGAGGAAAAGGCTCGAAGGGCTTCAACCGAATCGCCACTGCGAGCCAAATCGGCGATGACAGAGTTCCATGAATGGACATTGGATTTATCAACGTATTTGTGGAACCAAGTGGCGAGATTGGAATTGGTTGAGTATCGGCGCCAACAAAGTTTCAAATGGAGCAACAATTTCATTGAACGCTGATTCGAAATTCCCATTCTTAATAATTTCATCATTTCTCGAAGCTTTATTGTTTCTCCTCGGCTTCCCTTTTCATATTGTTCGTCGTTTCTCGTTAGCGGCAAGCAATTCCAGTTCAACTGGAAATTTTGCCGGGAGAAGACTGGACTGCACCATGACCCATTACATAAAGCTCCATGAAAAACTTGACCTACCTTTTTAAATTTTTAATTTTACAACCTTTGGTCCAAATTCTTGCTCTTGTTACTAGTTGAATTTTCTTGTTCTTTTTTTTTTTTTTTTTTATATATATATATTTTATCAAGTTATCTATATTTTAAAGGGGTGTTTGACAACTAAGGAGAGTTGAGTTGAATTGATATTTTTTACCAACTCAATATTTGATAACCAATTTTAAATGTTGCCAACTCAACCCAACTCTTCCCAATTCTCTCTCCGTCCAATGTTTTTACTGGTTTCACCCATCGGTCTCCGTTGCAGATTACTGCTTCCACACTTCTACGACATACTCTGGGTGGCCAACTTTGATGACCAACTTCGAGCACCAGCAACCACCTCCAACAACACTCCAACAACCACCTTGGTAAAGAAAACTCTGACTTCCACATTCACACGACCAACTTCAACAAAGAACTTCGGACTCCACCAACCACCTCCGACGACAACTCTAGCAACTCTAACGACTACCTTCGCACAAGAAACTTCGGCGACATACTCTGCCTACCACCTTCGTGTGCCCAACTTCGATGACCACTAATAAAAATAAAACGGCGGTTTAATTACCCACCATTTTATCACTCTCACTCTCACCCATTTTCCATGTGTTTTCATTCCTCTCCCAACTCCCTCACTTACTTTGTCGTTTCTCTCTCTCATGCTCACTTTACATTTACTCCCCTTTTCTCATCTTCTCTCTTCTTTCGCCGTCTAGTTCATTTTCATTTTCTCTCTTCTTTCTCTGTTTGGCTCGTATGGATTTTATTCTCTCTTTTCTTTCTCAACTCTTCCAATCTCTTTTTTTATTTTCTTTCTATGGCTATTCTTTTAGATCTAATTATTCTTCTTCTATTTCATTTTTTTCTTAGATCTAAAAAATATTACATACAACGTCTTATCATTGTTTCATAAACAAAAGTTCAATGAATATTTTGTAGAGAATTTGTTATGCTTCGAGAATGGAAAAGAATCGAAAGTTTTTTTGTTTTTATCTCAAAAAAGTTAGAAAAATATGTGTATAGTTGAAAATTAAAATCAACAATAGCAAAAAAAAAAAAAACAACAATCAATTTCATTTATAAAAACAATACCAGATACCCCAACTCAACTCAACTCAGCATCCAAACATAGATAATACTTATTAACTCAACTCAACTCTGCACGCTAAACACAGACAATGTAACTCTCCAAATAATTTAACTCTCCAGATAATAATTACCAACTCAACTCAACTCAACTCAACTCTCTGATTTTATCGTGCGTCAAACGCCCCCTAAATGGGTAATGTAGCGAGTAATGAGAATTTTTTTTAACAAAGAGAGTACACTAGATTAAAGAATTGCCAACCTCCGACAGAAAGAGAAACAAAGTTCTGTACACCATGGTTATAACTAGAAACTAACCATTTTGAAAAATTAGAGAGTCAAGAGAGAGACAACAGAAAAATCTTTCGAGCGAGATCATGAGTAGTATGATTCCAATCCCGATGCATAAAACGAAAGTGGAAGGAAAGGAACGAAGAAGCCAACATCCAAATTTCGTCAATGAAATGATGAACCTCCAAATAAGGATCGCTCACAATAATAATAATAAAAAAATCGTAATATCAGCCACCTCAATTTGAAATTCCACTTTCATCCCCTCAACAACTGCATTGGCCTCAGCACAGGTTGAAGACAAGTAAAAATCTTTATAGCCATTAGTTGCATCCTTAACCACTAAGGACTCATCAAGCAGTATTGTTGAAGTTAGCATGCAATTAGCGGAAGAAAACAAAATCATTAACCACTCTAATTCATCAATTTTAGCAATTAAGAAACCATGTTCATAAACTAAAATAGGGTTTGAAGATATATCTTTGAAGACCTCCTCTACTTTTCTTGACTCCAAAAGTATAATAGATCACCACTTGATCTTTCTTACTATTCTCGGACCTTAAATTGAATTGTGGGATTCAAAATGAGCTTGAATTTTAGGGATTTTGAAGGAGAAGTCATTTCCCCCCCCCCCCTCAAAATGAAGAACACTTCTTCAACAAAATTCATCACAATTTTCTTTTGCAAGTCCTTCTCTCTCAACTAAATCAACTGAGTTTTATTCAATTTAATTAGTGCAATCAAATTGCACAACAAATTGACACTAAATCCACATCAAGTGAGTGGATTTAAATAGAATTGTGAGTGTCAAAAGGTTGAGAAACTCACTAAATTGGGTTTTTCCAAATTTTTAATTTTTAAATTCAATTTTTATTAATTAAATATTCAGAAAATTTAAATTAAAACTAAAATTGAATTTAATATTTGAATTTTTCAAAAATTCAAAATTCTAATTTTAAATAAAATTAATTCAAATAATTAATTTAAATAAAATTAACTTAAATAATTAATTAAACAATTTAATCATTTAAATTAAATTATTTACACCACTAATTCCACAAACATGAATCCTCACTCATGTAATTTTAATATTTAAATCATATTTAAATATTATACGATTCTCCAATTTCATTTAATTCGTTAATTAAACATGTAATTATATCGTATATAATTACTAATTCCCTTAATTTGAATTTTAACGTCTCAAATTCTCTCATCACACTATTCTAAGGTTTAATCTGTTTGTGAGCTAGTAGGAGATCTAAGATCATGGACTCTAATGATCCGAGATTAACTGGCTAAAGTCTTTAACCCAAATTAACCAACATTCGTTAACTACCAGATCACTCCATGAAAGCCCCGTAGTTGCACTCCTTTGTAGATATAGTTCTGTCTACTCGATATAACTATAATCAATAAGTCAAACCTTCACAAGTTGTTTGTAATAATGGTTGGGTCAAAAGTTATTTTACCCCGAGATTACATCTTATTTCTTAAGTCCCACTGATTCTTTAATGAACAATTGGTTTGTAATCTAATCACTAAACCGAGCCCTTCTCGGGTCAATGAGAGGGTAGAACCTCTTGTTCAAGATCCAGAGCCAATACTTAAGGGAACAACCTATCTACTATCCTTAAAAATGAGTAGGAGTGAATTTCATCTTACACCCTGTCCCTAGCTATCTACCCAGTTTTACCCCTTAAATGGGAGGCTTATTGAGTGGGCGTTGTTGAGTCAACCCTCACTTATGCAAATATAAGGATAATCCCGAATAAACAGAAGTTCATAGTTAGCTTTCAAGTTACCTAGGTCCGATCTTATTTCTTGGTTCAATCTTATACAAACTCTTCGCATAGGATGCCCCCACTCGCATGTCTCCACATGAACGAATCAGGATCACTTCGTTTGTAGCACTGTACAATAATTGTAACATCTACAAAGTGGGCTACATCCGATAGTGTCCCCAGACTAAGGTACCTAGCCTTATCCATATATTATAGACCTACCTAGCCTTATCCGTATACTATAGACCATTTTGGCTATTTACTTGAACTTGATTCACTCTTGCTTGAACTTGATTCATTCTTTACTCATGTAATAGTCATGGATCTTAGTTTATTGGATTTAGGTTATTTCTAAAACGAAATGAGCAATTAAAACATTCAATAACAACTTTATTAAATCAAACTTCAGTAACGTCTATATTGATTAACAAAATAAGTTGTTTACAAACCACAAATTTTAGGATATAAAATCCAACAAGTATAATACCAAAACCAATAATGTCAACCTCTTCCCAACAAGAAGCATTCACAAAGATGACAGAGGACTTGGGAATACCGAAAAGTCTCAACAGAGACATCCCCAACCCAACATTATCTCGAGATGACATAGAAACAGAAAAAGCAATGAGAATTAAAAGAATGAAAATTATATTAATGAATAACAAAAGGGGAAAACATTTTTATATATAAAAAATAAAGAGCAAATAGCAAGTACCAAAACTGCTAAATATAGCACTTGTAAACAAACAATTCGAATATGTAATTTTACTTTGTGGTGATGCAAGTAAAAGTTTGTGAAACTTGTTTTAGAAAATGAACAATATTTCGTTTGGACCTTGTAAAAAAGTTCATAATTGGAAAAAAAAAAAAAAAAATTAAAACTTGATTTTGCTATATACACATAAAGGATATACATTAGAATAAGAAGATTCGAACTACACATATCACATATTAGTCAAATAAAACTCATATAACTCAACCAGTATAAAATATGTGTTATAAAAAATTTAAACCTTCCACTAATGTTAAATGCTCAAAATAAATATAGTAACCAATCTTTAAAATTTTCAATTACCTAATAAAGGAATAAATTAGTTTAAGGCCTTAAGGGTATAAATATTTTTTTTTATACTAGGGAGTGTGATTCTAAGTTACTCTAGTAATATTCATCCCCATTCATCAATCAACATCTTCGGAGCAAACACAATTCAAATGAGTTCCAAAACACATAAATGAAAATTACAATACATTTCATCTAGTAGAGTCTCAATGCACATAAATCCAAACAAGAAATCTTCAACCCAAAGGTCAAATAAAAGCTGAAGCTGCATAATGTAAACGAATCAAACACTAAGAAAAACTCTTAAACTAAACAAACCACAAATGCTCAGACCAAATCCTGAGACCCCATGATTGAGCTTCACATAGCTTGACCCACTCTTCCCCATGAACTTGCCGGAGCCCGGTGCCGAGGCCAGATCGGCAGAAATGGGAGAAGAATGCTCATCAACAGGAGAAGGGAAAAACGAAGACATATTTTGGGACGTTTTGTTAGGTGAAACGGGCGGAGAAGGTGATATTGAAGAGGCGGCTGCGGGAGATAAGGCCAAAAAGGTGGCCAGAGACAAGGCAACACAGAAGCAGACAGCAGCAGCAGCCATTGATGCAGAGAGATCTTTCTGTAAGAAATTCTATGGCAACCAATGAAGAAGAAATAACTGGTATATAAAGATTGATGGGAATTATGGCAAAAGAAGAGGATAAACCAGTAAAAGAGTGAGTTTTGTGAAGTGATTGAACATCACGGGAATGGCGGTTTTATCCAATGTCGTTTTGCAAGTCTGCTGATATAAAAGCTCTTTGTTTTCTCTTTGATCTGTTTGTTTTTTGTCTGGTTTCATTCGTCAAAGTACAGAAAGATTCCACCATTTACGTGAGAAAGGAAGAGATGGCCATTTTAATGGCGAACAAGAAGTTCCAGTCTCAAAGGGGTCTCTTTTTTCTTCTAATCTCAGACCCACAGCCCATGTGACGGCACCGTTTTGTGACAACATGAAAAAGCTTTAAATTCTACTTTCTAGCAGCAATTTGGTTGTCCATGTCCTTTCCCTTCAATTTCATCAAGGACAACAACCAACAACAGAAAAGTACTTTTATGCCAACAGGAGTTTTCGCTTCCACTTAACAATGTCTGCAAATGATAAGGAGAAAAGAACAGCATTTTCAGATCAAAACAACCAAACAAGTAGATTTCCCATCAGTCTCGAGCTGCTGTGCTGCCAACCTGCTTTCATGAGAAGATCGTGCCTGTATGTATAATTCAATCACATAAGATCAATGATAAAATGGTACATATTATCAAAAGAATCACTTGATACAGCAACTTAATCACTTGATACAGCAACTTTCACTTTGCCATAATTCTGTGAGAGGTGTGGGGGGGTTGAATCTATCATAAATACTAAAAAGTTTACAACAGGGATTCGAGAATATTGCCTGCTAAAGCAAAAAAAACAAGGAAAAGGATTAAAAGGAAAAGTTCAATCCAAAAATGATATAAATGGCAGATTTGGCCATTATATTATAACAGATCCTCTTCTGGCATTGGAATCGACCGATAGGGAAGTGGAATTGCTTTCATTAGAGAAGCCTGAGGTGTGCGGTATCATTCAACGTTTTTATCTGCCAGCCTGATTTTAGTGAATGTTGTAAAACAGTCACAGATGAATCTTCAATGCAAAACTTGTGCAGCATTACCAAGCTGCATTCGAGGAGGCCTGCGAGGAGACATTTAATTGGAATTGAATGCGTGAAGATGCCGATACAAGTCGTACACAAGGAGGAGTTCCTGATACTTAAATCATTTAGTGTACTTTGGTGAGTGGCATCATGAGGGGAGATCTCGTCTTCAGCTTCATGTTCTCCAGTGGTGGTTACAGTTTGTAGCCTGCTTTTGCCAGACTTTCTCCTCGTGATCCCGTGCCGCTGCCTATGAGGCAAGTCCCAATGTGGGGATGGGAGAGAATGCCCATCTCGATCGTGAATTGAGTTGGTTAGTTCGTGTGACATTTGAAGTGTCTCATTGGGACGGTGTGATAAAACATCTGACCTCAGCTTTTCAGGAAGTTCCAAGATGGTTCCATTAAGAAAATGAACCATACGGAATTCAACCTGCCTTAGCGATTCTCCAGCTGGTGGAGAGAAGTCGGGTTGAATTCGATCAATGAAGTTTAATGTTTCAGGCGTATATATTTCAGACCGAAGGCAACGCTCCCAGTGTCCTTGACTCATCTCTGTAAGGGCATCTGAGTTTTGTATTTGTTCCTCCATAAAATTCATTTCCTGCAAGTTCATTTCATAGATGGTCTACACAATTCAAGAAAAAAAAACAATCCAGAAAAAAGAATCAAAGATGTAATGTAACGCAGGCATTAACCAAGTCACTTGTAGGCCATAGCAATAGCAGCTACAGCTATCCACTGGTTTCAATCAAATACCTTGATTCTATAACAATGCAATATCCAGGAGATAGTTTCTACCATCAACCCAAGATTTTCAACCATTTAAATCCAGCCCCAACCAGAACAAATCATCGATAACCCTCCAGAATCCAACTAAGAATATCATCATCTAGCTGGGATTCTTGAAGTATTCAAATGCAATAGTAGTTGGCTAAGGTTTATTACTATCCATTGCTTGCTTGCTTGCCTAAACTATAATACTATGGTGGGCACAACATAGCCCATTCCTCATTTAGTTAGTTATATTGTAAAATCTCTTCAATCACCAACTGACCTAAGAGTCAAGCCGATAGGTTTATGGTAAATTTAATTATATCATCTAACAAAATCTTCATAGATTGTTTGAAACCAAGATTTTCATCAAATTCAAAGGATGAACAAGAGATTAGCAAACCAAGTAACCTCGATTCAATCCTACGCTAAAAAGAAAATGAATGCCACAGAGGACAATTGACAAACAGTTGATGAGCGTAATGCGACGGAATTATTACCTGGCAAACTGAAACCGCCATGGATCGGGCCCGATCCAAGGGAGACGAATACACGGCATTGAAACGAACCCCCTGAGATTTCAAGAACACCGCCAACGCTCTTCCCTGGCGCTTGCCTTTCGGCGTCAAACCCGCCTCAGGGCACCGCCCGCCGACCAAGTCCGACCTCAAATTCAACTCACACTCCCCGTGGCTGATCAGGAAAACCTCCATAACCACCCGATCGTCGTCAATCGAACTAGACGAGAAGCTCCGCGTGAACAACGGCGGCGGAGGCAGCTGCGGTGGAGGCGCCAGAACATTATACGGGTCCCAGACCTTGATCGCCGGCCCCAATCGAGGCGTACCAAGGGACGACGGCTGAGGGGACAACGGCGACGCTAATGCGTGACAAGGTAGCATCTCCGGCTCCTGCTCGAGAACCTTCTTGACCAAGTAGTTATCCAATTCAGCTCTGGCCGGCTCGACATTATCATCACCATCATCTTCATTGTCGTCTTCTTCTTCCTCCTCCTCGTCCTCCTCTCTTTCCTCCGCTAATTGCACGGACTGGGCCGATCCCATTTCAGCGAAATCGATGCACAAACCTTATCGATCTCAGCGATTTCCTCACTGGAAATGCTCATGATTGAGCATTTGGGAGCAAGAATTCTGCATAATGCGAGGGGGATTTTAGATTGAAACGAATCGAGGGGTTATTTTCTTTATTGTTTTTCGTTGGTGGGCAGATCTAGAGAAAAAGGGAATAGATCTGATCGGAGATGGGCCGGTGGATGCAGTGTGGGAAAAGGGCTTTTGCTCAATAACAGGAACAAGCAGATAGATTTCAATGGATTGATTTTGGTTTTTGGGTTTTTGTTGTTTCACATGATCCGTTTCGTACAAAACAATTGAAAAACTTCACGTTTCTGTGTTGTACACAAAACAGACAAAAACAATACACTCTTAAACACAAGTAAATTTTGCTGAGGTTAAAAACGCAGCCGCCACTTATTTAATATTAACTTATGATGTTGGGGTCAAACACCCTATAAGTGTTATTTCTAAAAGAAAATCACAAAGAAACATGTCCTTCATTATTGTTTTACTTGTTTTTGTTGTGAACTTGAGAAGTCTGACAATAATACGGATATCAATAAAATATAATATTAAAATGAATATAATATAATAATAAAATAAATAATTTTCTCTAAATTCTCTATTTTCTCCAATTTTTATGGAATTTTTCCAATGTGTTTTCTAAAATCTATCTACCAAATGCCACTATTTATAGACAATTTTGCAAGAGTGGATTACATGGACACTAATATATGTGTAATCTTGAAACACATAGACAACACTTTGGAAAATGGAGGTATGACCCATGGTCAGTAGACACTAAGCAAAGCATCTAATGGGCATCTATTATAAATAATATTTATAATACTCCCCTTAGATGCCCATTATATATAGAAAATATGTCTCGTTAAAACCTTACTAGGAAAAAATTCAATAGAAAAAAAATCCCAGTGAAGAAAAAAAAATTACACATTTCATATATTTATACTCCTAAAAAGTATATTTACTCCCTCCCATGGAATATCATTTGAGATCTCTGAGTTGTCGCATTCTGATATTGTGCACCAGTTTTTCAAAGTTGCGATAGGTAATGCCTTTGTAAATAAGTCTGTCAGGTTATCTTTCGAACAAATTTGTGGTACAGTGATGTCGTCATTTTCTTCAAGATCATGAGTGTAGAAAAGCTTTGGTGAAATATGCTTTGTTCTATCCCCTTTAATATATCCTCCTTTGATTTGGGATATGCATATTGTGTTGTCTTCGTATAATATTATTGCAAGATTTTTATTAGAAGACAAACCACATGTTTCACAAATGTGCTGAGTCATTGATCTTCGCCATACACATTCTCGACTAGTCTCGTGAATTATAAGAATTTTCAACATGATTTGAGGAAGTAGCCATTATGGTATGTTTCACTGACTGCCACGATATAACAGTTCCTCCACATGTGAATAGATAATCTGTTTGAGATCTAGCTTTGTGTGGATAAGATATATATCCAGAATCTTACAGAATCTGTTTAACCAACTAAATCAAAATTTGATTTATTTGGATAAAACAAACTCATATCAATTGTTCCTTGGAGATGACGGAGTATATGTTTAATTTCGTTCCAATGTTTTTTTTGTTGGAGAAGAACTATATCTTGCTAATAAATTTATTGAAAATGCAATATCCGGTCTTGTATTATTAACAAGATACATAAGTGCACCAATTTCACTAAGATATAGTACTTCAGGACCAAGAAGTTCTTCATTATCATCTCGAGGTCAAAATATATCTTTCTTTAATGAACTTCCATTGGTATGTTCAATGGATGTGCTTTGTCCATATATAACATTTTCAAAACTTTTCCTGTATAAGTTGTGACGAAAAAATATCTCATCTGCTAAATACTCAATTTGCAAGCCAAGGAAAACATTTTTTCTTCCGAGATCTTTCATCTCAAATTCTTTCTTAAGATATTCTTGTTGGCCTTTCTAAATGGCAATCTTGAGGAGACCATTTACATGGTGCAACCCGAAGGATTCATAGCCCAAGGTCAAGAGTAAAAGGTTTGCAAACTGAATTGGTCTATTTATGGACTGAAACAGGCATCTCGATCTTGGAACATACGGTTTGATACTGTGATCACGTCGTATGGCTTTGACCAAAACGTTGATGAATCTTGTGTATACAAAAAGATCATCAACGCTTCAGTAGTCTTCTTAGTGTTGTACGTAGACGATATGTTACTCATTAGGAATGATGTAGGTCTATTGACTGCAGTTAAGAACTGGCTAGCGACCCAATTCCAAATGAAAGATTTGGGAGAGGCTCAGTTTGTTCTAGGTATATAGATCTTTCGGGATCGTAAGAACAAAGTGCTAACACTGTCTTAGGCATCGTACATTGACAAGATGTTGCTCAAGTACTCGATGCAGGACTCCAAGAGGGGCCTACTGCCATTCAGGCATGGAGTCACTTTGTCTAAGGACATGTGTTCTAAGATGCCTCAAGAGATTGAGGAGATGAGACGGGTCCCATATGCTTCTGCCGTTGGCAGTTTTATATATGCGATGCTCTGTACTCGTCCAAACATCTGCTATGTTGTGAGCATAGTTAGTAGGTATTAGTCTAACCTAGACTAGGGTCACTAGACCGCAGTGAAGAACATTCTCAAGTATCTTCGGAGAACGAGGGACAATATGCTCGTGTATGGTTCTAGGGATTTGATCCTTATAGGATACACGGATTCTGACTTTCAGACTAATAAGGACTCTCGCAAGTCCACATCAGGGTCAGTCTTTACTCTTAACGGAGGAGCTGTAGTGTGGCGAAGCACTAAGCAAGGGTGCATCGCTGACTCCACTATAGAGGCAAAGTACGTAGCGGCTTGTGAAGCTGCTAAGGAGGCCGTTTGGCTCAGAAAGTTTTGATAGAACTGGAAGTTTTTCAAGATATGTCTAGGTCCATTACCCTCTATTGTGATAATAGTGGGGCAGTGGCGAACTCCAAGAAACCGAGGAGTCATAGGCGCGACAAACACATAGAGTGGAAGTATCATTTGATTTGCGAGATAGTGCATCGAGGGGACGTGATGTCACAAAGATCGCTTCGGAGCACAATGTTGCTGACCTGTTTATGAAGGCTCTCATAGCTACAGTGTTTGAGGGTCACCTACGGAGCATGGGTCTATAGAATCATCTGCGACTGGATTAAGGCAAGTGGAAGATTTTCTTGTATTGGGCTTTTATGCCCTAGTTTATTGTTTTGTACTATTTTTTTTGTACACCCCACTTCGCTTTAGAACAAGAGGGAGATTGTTGGGTTTGATGCCCTAAAGTCTCGTGTCCTGTAGTTTGTAAATAGATTGTACGAACGCTTGTGTTGTATAATATATGATATTTTACTTCACATCTTATATTTTGCTCAGTTGCTTGTTTTATTTACTTTACCACAAACCAGTAAACAGAAAATCCTTGGTTATCTGTATGTAACTCAAGCATGTATGTGGTGACATACAAGTGGATCATGTCTTGAGTGATAACCAAAATGGTCTGTAGTATATGGATATAGGAGGGAAACCTTATCCTGGTAATGCTACGGATGTGACTCGCTTTGTGGAATGGTCACAAGTGTTGTGACTTGTCACAAATGGTCTGATCCTGATCATTCGTGTTGGGGACATACGAGCGGGGGCGTCCTATACAAAAAGTTTGTATAAGATCTGACCATGAAGTGTTAACGTCTCGTTATATAACACCATTCATGTTAGAGACTTCACTTCACTAGGATGACCATAGGTAACATGACCTCAATCCTGAGTGAGTTGGGAACTCCTGCCATTGAGGGCGGTTCTTTGATTTGTATGGGTGCGAGTGGCCAGGTCACCAATTCAAACCTACCATTTTGGGGATTCGTCTGATTTGGGAGCTGGGAACTCAGCTACACAAGATGGAATTCACTCCTTCCTCGAGGCAGGGGTAAGTAGATAGATAGCTCCCTAAAGGTCTGATTCCAGTGCTTGAATGATATAATTGGCTAAATGTATGAGATACATTATTTTGGAGGAAATTAGATATAAATATGATTTATATCAAGTAGAGGAGAAATTACTATAGTAGATATGTGATATCAAACTATAGGTTAAAAATATAATATGATTATATTTATTAATATTTTAATTGGTTAATTATATGATAATTAACCCAAAATCACGCTTGGACGTGCGTTAGTGGGGAACATCATCAGTTATTATAATCGATGAATAAAAATGAAATTTGTTTCATTTTGAATCGTTCGAAGGTCGACCAGAAAAAGATCGAAGGAGCGCGTTGGTGTGGAAACGTAATCGATCGCTTAAAATCGAGAGCCTATACGATAGTCGCTCAGCGTCTAAACGATCGTCTACCTAGCGCCTAAACGATCGCACACTAAGTCCTAAACGATCGATTAGCTTTCCTAAACGATCGTATAGTGTGTCGTGTTTGCTAAATGATCACCTTCTGTTTTCTAAACGATCGTTCAGTAAAATCTACACGATTGTGTAGTTTCTTCTAAGCAATAAGCATCTTGATATATGATAGCTTCATATTCCCTCTCACTTGCTTATCGCCTACATGATCTGTTCTTCCTCCTACCTCTACCAAACTCACCAAAGACCACGCTTTGGGTTCTCACTTCGAGAATACCTGGGGCTCTTTTCTGGTGGTGTCGTCCCCATTGCATTCGTGTTTTTACGGTTGTTCGTGTTGTTGTAGTCGATGCATCTGTTGGGCGTTGGTTAATCGGGTAGAAGTCATCCACTGCGTTGAGTTCCAAAGTTTGAAGACCGTTTTCAACTGGTATGAGAACTCTCTCCCTTGTTATTTTTTTGTTCAAAGCATGCCGTTAATTACTATATATTGCATAACTGTGCGTTTGAATGTATATCACTGTGAAATTAGAGCGATCTGAACACGCTCATGGAACTCTTCGTTAAGAGATCCTTCAATTCTATTGTCTTTGAAAGCTCTTCAGGAGTCCCAATTATATTTAAATCATCAACATATACAGTTATAATAGCAAATCCTGACTGTGAATTGTTTATAAAAACACATGGACATATTGGATTGTTTTGATATCCTTCTTTCAACAAATATCCACTCAAGCAATTGTACCACATTCGTCCTAATTGTTAAAAATCCATATAGCGATCTTCGTAACTTTATTGAATACAATTCCTGGGAATTTGATTTATATGTTTTAGGTACCTTAAATCCTTCAAGGATTCTTATATAAATATCATTATTAAGAGATCCATATAAATATGTTGTGACTACATCCATAAGATGGATATCCAGATTTTTATACATAGTCAGACCAATTAAATATGTTAATGTAATTGCATCCACCACCAGAGAATACGTCTCCTCATAATCAAATCCATGTCTTTGTGAAAAATCTTGTGCAACTAGTTTTGCTTTATATCTTGTGACCACATTATTTTCATTTTCTTTCCTCATAAATACCCATTTGTATCCCACAGGTTTGACACCTTCTGGTGTTCGGACTACTGGTCCAAAAATCTGACATTTTGAAAGTGAGTTTAATTCTACCTTGATTGCTTATTTTGACTGAAGCCAATCTTTTCTATGTCGACGTTCTTAACAGATTTTGGTTCAGGATCTTTACTTTCAGATATAATATCAAGAGCAACATTATACGTGAAAATGTTGCCAATAACTACATTAGTTTGGTTCCATCTTTTTCCTATCATGACATAGTTTATTGAAATCTCATTATTATCTTTAGGTATTTCACCTTCCTCACTAGTCATTTCATGGATTTCTTCATTGGTATTTATATCCTCAACCAAGTCTTCTTGACTATTAATTATATTTCTTTTTCAAGGTTTTTATCTTTGGACCCACTGGTCTACCATATAATATACGGTAAGCGACCCACTACTGAGCCCACTTAGTGATCTGTTAGCCTTCCCATCGGGACACAAGTGCACAATGACATCGTAGGCATAGGCATAAGGGGCGAATCTGAAGTCACACTTTCATAAATAGTGACCCCGGAGGGCATAATCATAAACATAAGTGGTGTTCCCAAGGGAATGCCATACATAGGCATAAGATGTAGGCCCGAAGGCCAAAATTACACCAAATAACCAAGATCTTTCAAGAAACCCAAGAAACTAATAAAAAACAACCAAGGTCTTACCTCACAGTGCGCGAACAGAGGCCACATGAGAAGACCTTGAAGCTGCCAGATGAAAATTGCCGCGGGCACCAACAGTAATGACGACGACGATGGAGCTACGATCATGGTCGGCTCATTGATAGCACACACGACTCACGTCTGAGGTCCCCCGGTTGGGTCTACGTCTGAAGCTTTCGGTCAGCGGCGTGCATGTCTGGTTACGGATGAAGCTTTCGAGCAGCGGTGTCTCAAGCTTTCAGACACGTCTGCATCTAGCTGCGGCTGGTTCAATCGATGGCTTGCAGGACCTCATGTAGCTGGAAGCAGAAGAGATTGGGGGGGGGGGTCTTTCGGGGTGAAAGAGAAGAAGGAAAGTTTTTTTTTTTTTTTTCTTTTTCCTTTTTGACTTGCACATCCAAAAATTCTCAGATGAGAAATATTTGGCTCATGGCCATAATTTAATTATAATGGCGAGTGCTTATGATAATATACTAACATAATGGTTACAAGTGATGTTGCATGAAAAATAGCATGCCCTCATACAGATGTAGGAAGCTTAGCTCTCATAAGCAATGGTCTAGCAATTAACTGTAAACGTTTTATTAATGATTCTACTAAACCATTTTGTATATGAACATGAGCCACAAGAAGTTCAACACTTATCCCAATTGACATACAATAATTATCAAAAACTTGAGATGTAAATTCACTAGCATTATCAAGACGAATGGTCTTAATTGTATAATCAGGAAATTGTGCTCTTAAATTAATTATTTGAGCATGTAATCTTGCAAATGCAAGATTTCGACTTGATCTGCTGGATGCGTCTATTTATAAAATAAAATATCTAAATGGTCCACTTAGTGAGTTAATAGGTTCACATATATCACCATGATTTTGTTCTAAAAATGCAGGTGATTCAATCCCCACTTTGACTGGTGATGGTCTAATGATTAATTTGCCTTGAGAGCAAGCATCATATGATAATTCATTAGATTGAAGACTCTTCTGGCTTTTCAATAGGTGTCCATTTGAATTCTAAAAAATTCTTCTCATCATTATAGACCCTAGATGACCTAATCTGTCATGCCAAATTATAAATTTGTTTGGATTCATAAACTTTAGATTCATTATTGCATATGTTTCAATTACTCGTATATGAGTATAATATAATCCATAAGATAAAGTAGACAACTCTTCTAGTATACGTTTTTCATATGATACTAGAGAACAATACATTGTCAATTGTAAATTTTGTTCCTCTAGGAAAAATAATATTTTCTTTTTTCAAAGCCTTCAATCAGGTTTACAGAACTTGATATCATATTGACTTTTTCTTCCAGCATTGTCAGTTTGGATTTTTTTTTTTTTACTTGTAAGTATTGTATGTGTAGTTGCACTGTCTATCAGACATATATCTACTTTACTCATTTTTTATCACCCAACATATGAAAATGATCCAAATTTCTTCATTAAAAGAAAATAATTACAATAAGAAACATAACATTTGAAATATACAAAGGTTAACATCTACTAAGAGAAAAAAAATATGAAGATGAATAAAAAAAAAAACATTAAATCTAGATATTTTCAAAGTCAAAGGAAACACTTGATGTTCCATCAATTCAGCCGATTTTCTCTTCAGGAGATTCAAAGAAGTCCGCCACATCCAAATTTTTCATATGGGATGGGTCAAATATGTCATTATACTTGTATGCAAAATTTTCTTCTACATTTTTTTTTTCTTTTTCCTTCAGGGAGGCTTGATAGAGATCAATTAAGTGTTTTGACGTACGATAGATACGTGATTAATGCACAGTCATTCCGCATCGAAAGCATTTATTTTCAACACTTTTTGAACTCTTATCTTATGGAGCTTTTCCTTTGTGATCATCATTTTGTGTGGTTCTTTTAAAATTTGAATGATTAGAATGACCACCATGAAAATAATAATTATTTCTTCCCCTGCCACGGTCACGACCTTAACCACGATTATTAACATTTACAACATTCACTTCAAGGAATGGTATCGTTTCAGTTGGTCGAGATTCTTGATTTTTCATCAATAACTTTTTATTTTGTTCGGCCATGAGAAGATATGAAATTAGTTTAGAATAATGTTTAAAACCTTTCTCTCGATATTGCTACTGCAGAAGCATATCTGAAATGTAGAAAAATGTCTTCTCTAACATATTGATTTAAAATTTTGGAGCCTTAAGTGCATCTATTTATGACAAACTTTAGAAAGAAAAATTATTTTCTAATGTCACATTTTTATGGCATCTAGGTGTATTTTGACATCAAGCACTAATGACAAACAATTATTACCATTAATATCAAATGCTACAAATTTTAATTTTATAATATTTTCATAGTAACACTATTACAATATATTATATTTATATTATAAATTTAATATATATCAAATATGTAGAACAACATTTGAATTTATTAATTATAACGAAGAAAGAAAAACCGACATACTTTTAGAACCTACATTTAGCGAGGAAAACAATAGAAGCTCGTACTGATAACGTATTGTGAACCTGAGGAGCACAATAGGAACACGGATACCAATAAAATATAATATCAAAATAAATATAATATAATATAATAATAATAAATAAATATTAAAATAAATTAAACATAATATATAAATTAACAAAATAAAATAAATTAATAAAATATAAAGTAAATACATTTCTCTAAATTCTCCACTTTATCTAATTTTCATGGAATTTGCCCAATGTGTGTGGCTTCCAAAATCCACCAAATGCTACTATTTATAGGTAATTTAGCAAGTAGGAGGTGGTTTACATGGACACCAATAATATGTAATGTTGAGACACATGGACAATACTTTGGGAAATGGGAGTATGACACATGATCAATGGACACTAAGCATGAGCATCTAATGGGTATCTATTATCATAATATTTATAATAGGTTTAATAGTATCTTGTTGAGATCTATATTTATATCTATATATATAGTATATATAAAAGACACAATATGGCATGTAGTTTGTTCTAAGGATCCAAATCATTAGGGATCGTAAGAACAAAATACTAGCCTTGTCTCAAGCATTATATATCAACAAAACGCTTGTTAGGTATTTGATGCAAAATTCCAAGAAAGGTTTATTACCTTTCAGACATGGGATTATTTCGTCCAAGGGATAATGTTTTAAGACACCTCAAGAAATTGAAGAAATGAGACGGATTCCCTATGAATCTACAGTAGGTAACCTCATGTATGTCATGTTGTGTACTAGACCAGATATTTGTTATGCAGTGGTAATAGTCAGTAGATATCAATCCAGTCCAAGATTTGATCATTGGACGACAGTTGAAACTATTCCCAAGTATCTTAAGAGAATAGTAAACTATATACTTGTGTATGGTGCTAAGGATTTGATCCTTACAAGATACACTAACTCTTATTTTCAAACTAATAAGGATTCTAGGAAATCCATATTAGGATTAGTGTTTGATCTTAACGGAGGGGCTATAGTATGACGTAGCATTAAGCGATGTTGTATTGCTAACTTCCCCATGGAGAGAGAGTATGTAGCTGCTTGTGAAGCTGTTAAAGAAGCTGTCTGGCTTAGGATGTTTTTGACAAATTTGGAAGATGTTCCAAACATGTCAATGCCGGTCACCCTATATTATGATAACAATGGTGTTATGGAAAACTTCAAGAAGCCCCAAAGCCATAAACAAGGAAAACACATCAAGCGCAAGTATTATCTCATTAGGGAGATTGTGCAACAGGGAGATGTGATTGTCACAAATATCGCTTCAGAGCATAACATTGCTGATCCATTTACAAAGGCTCTCATGGCTAAAGTTTTTTAGGGTCACCTGGAGAGTTTGGTTTATGGAATTTGCATCATCTTGTCTAGGGAAAGTGGGAGAATTTTGGGGTATAGTGGATTCTCTAATTTATTGTATTGTACTTTATATTGTATCTTTTATTGTACACCCCACTTGTTTAGGACAAGTGGGAGATTGTTGAATTTAGTGTCCTAAATCTCATGGATCTTGTAGTTTGTAATATATAAAAACAAGTTATTTGGAAGTGTTTTATTTGAAATTTAGATAGCATTAACTCAATCTAATAAACTAAGATCCAAGGCTGTTTAGTGTAACTTAAACAGTATGTAGTAGACATACAAGTGGATCATGTTCAAGTAATAACCTAAAAGGTCCGCAATACATGGTTAAGGTTGAATGCCTAATCTTGGTGACATTGCGGATACAACCCCTTTTGTAACTACTACATGAGTTGTAAGTGTTACAAACGATATGATCCATATTGTTCATGTGGAGACATGTGAGTGAGGGTATCATGTATAAGGAGTTTATATAAGACCGGACCACAAAATGATTAATTTCTCTGTATAACACCGTTGCTTGTAGAGACTAACATTTCAATAAGATGACTATAGGTGACTTGACCTTAATCCTGGGTGAGTTGTGAACTCTTGCCTATTAGGGCAATCCTTTGATCTGTATGGGTGAGAGTGGCTAGTTTCGCCGACTCAATATGCCTACCATTTTGAGGATCTGTCCGAGTAGGGAGCTAGGGACACAACTACAAAAGATGGAATTCACTCATTCCTGTAGTAGGGAAAGTAGAAAAGTACTCTCTTTATAGCTTATTCCGGGTCTTTAATAATTAGAACACACCCTCTCATTGGCTCGAGAGGGGTTAGTTTATAGTTGGGCTATAGTCTAGTTATTCATTAGAGGGAACAATGGCATTTAAGAAGTTAGATGCAACTACAGGGATAAAATGATAATTTGATCCAATTATAGTTATGAGAATTTCTGAAGTGTCAACTTACTATTCATTGGTTATATCCGTGGACATAGAAATATGTCTACAGTACGAAGAGTGCAGCTGTCAGTCTTTAGTGGAGTGATAAACAATTAATGAATGCTGATTAATCTAATTAAAGAGTTTAATTGATCAATCTCGTATTATTGGAGCTTCTAATATGTAGTCCATAAGGTCCCCTTGTTAGCTCACTAATGATAAAAACAAGGAATAATTATTTTTGAAATAATTTGCATTGTTCTAATTTTGGAAATTTAAGCAATTAATTATATTATTATGATTAATATAATGTATAAAGTATATTGATAAATTATATTATCTAGTTAATTATAAATATGATTTATAATCAAAACTATACAATATGTGAGAGAAATATTTGAATGAGATTCAAATAGTATTTATATAAAAAACTATATGTTAAAATTTAATGTAAATATGATTCATATTAAAATTATAGGTATAAAAAATAATTGCATTACAATATGATTATAATGCATATTATATGGTTTGTTAAATAAATAAATAACCATATAATATACGTATTATATTATTATTAGTTTAATAATATAATTATAACTCCCCATGGTAGGGGAATTATATTGGTTGAACGTGAAAGGGAGTTATGGTAACTCCCTTTGCGTCACTCTTATCTTATTTTGTGGTTTTTGGAAAGCAAAGAACATAAGTTTTTTGTAAGAAAAAACACAGAGCTCTCTCTGACATATCTCATAATTTTTCCTTCTCTATAAAATTCCATATGCCAAAAGCAACCAAGAAGGAGCTCACACTTCCTTTCCTTATTCTGGAGAATAACAAGGTTACTATTTGGTGGTGTCCGGTTTTGAGGAAGAGTCCAGTGTTCGTCCAGAATGATTGTTCATGATCTTGGAGAGGACTTGCATGAAGAATAGTTATTCATCAAGGGTTAGTCTCCTCTTTTTTAAACTTTTTGTAGATTGCATACTTAGGTTTTATGAATGTTTCTCCACCATTTTTAGGTTGTTTTCTTCTCAATATTTCACTGTACATTAATTGAATTCGATTTGTACGAAGTTTCCATGCTTCTGCAAGGAATTCAATTCCTACAAAGAGGACTATCATCTGCGAAAAAAAAAAAAAAAAGAGAGAAAGGGAGGGACAATAAGAGTTGATGCGCAAACCTGAAAAATTACCATTTCATTCTCTCTCCTAAAGTAGATGAGGAATAAATAGGGCAAAAGGGGGCCACTGGTTAGCGGAATTTTTCACCTAATTGCGGATCAAACAATTAACCGTTTCTACCTAATATTATAGTAGTGGTAGAATTTAGGGAACCTTTGAATTTCTCTATTAAATAGCTTACAATTATGAGGTAATCGAGGGGGATTTTGAAATTTTTTGATTTCAAGAAAATTAAATTACATAAAAATAAACAAAGAAAATTGAAAGTTGTGATAATCTATGAAAAAGACCTAGCTTGGGTTATTGCAGAATTTTCCTATTCAATACTCTCGATCATCGAACTCTCATAACTTGATTTAAGTATTTGTTTATATTTAACCGAATTAATTAGAGAAAAGCTAATTAATCGTCTTAATTAACTAATTAGTCTAAAGTGAATTGATGAAAAACATACAAATCCAAATTGTCCTAATTGCACTAAAATCTAAGGCAAAGTTAAATTGAATATCCAATTTTCAAGCGTCTAATTAAATATTTCTTTGATTCAATCCTAGGTTGATTAAAGCAATGCTTATCATTATCAACTCACAAGTTAACCTAACCTATTGCTTCTTACAGATTAACATACAATTATATATCTCATATTATACGTTAATCTAAAGCAATGATCATACAATTCACAATCGCCCCACAATATGATCATAGCCTAGTAAATCATAATTGAATCCAAAAAATACAATTAAATTTGATTCAAACACTCACAAGTATATGAATAGGATGATATGAACCGCCTAGAGCTCTAAGTTATTATTAATATTTTCTTTATTAATTTAAGTCTAGTTTTATTGTTTCCAATCTTCTCCTTTCTAAACATGTTAAATAAGGGTAACTTTGTCGTTTTATTAAATATATGATCTGGCACACATTAGGATTTTGGGAGGCTATATAAAGCCTAGCCATTAGGTTGTATTTGTTTTGACGTTTGAGTTTTAAGGTTTTCTTTGAATGAAAATCTTTTGGTGGATGACAGAGTCTCATCTGTTGGGTTTTATGCCCTAAAACTCGCAGATAGTGAATGTAATTAAATAACTGTCATTAATAAATAGTATTGTTTTTATCAATAAGTGTTATTGATGTTTTATTTAATTTTTTCTTATAACCCTAAAATCCAATAAACTAACATCCTAGGCTATCTTGTAAGTCTTGAACTATGTGTAGAGACATATAGGGATCAATGTTCAATATACAACTTAAAGTGTCTATAGTATAGGGATAAGGTTGGGTACCTTATCCTAGTAACACTATGGATGCAACCCACTTTGTATTTGATACAAACACAATGATCCAACACTTCGTGTAGGACACACGCGAGTGGAGGTATTCTATGCAATGAGTTTGTACAACACCGGACCGCGAAATAGTAACCACTATATGTAACTCCATTAACTAGTTAGGTTTTTATTTCAATAGGATGACCTAGGCAAATTAGTCTTACTCCTGTGTATATTATGAACTTCTGTTCACGAGGGATTGTCCTTTGATTTGTATGGGTGAGAGTGGCCAGTTCGCCGATTCAATATGCCTACCATTTTGGGGATAAGACTGAGTGGGTATCTGAGAACATAATCACACAAGATGTATTTCACTCTTTCCCGACTTCAAGGTAAGTAAATGAGTATTCCCTTAAGTGGTGTCTTTGGGACTTGAACAAAGGGCCTTACCCTCTCACTGGCTCGAGATGGGTTTCTGTTTAATGATTGGACCATAAACAAGTTGTTCATTAGAGGAGCACTGGTACTTAAGGATGTAAAGATAACTCAAGGGTAAAATGGTAATTTGATCTAACTGGTGTTACGGACACTCGTGAAGGACTAACTTGCTGTTATTGGTCTATATTTGTGGACAAAAAAACATATCTATAATGAAAAGAGTACAACTGTGGGTCTTCAATGGAGTACATAGTTAACGAATATTGATTAATTTGGTTAATGAGTTTAGCCAATAAATCCCACATTGTTGGAGCTTTTGATCTTCAGGTCCATTAGATCCCCTTCCTAGCTTGTAAAGGGTATTGAGGTAATTTGTCTTTAAATTGAATTTGAAATGTTCAAATTCAGAATTGAGAATTTTTAATATATGTTGATACATTTTAATATAAAGTTTATCTTTAGACTTTATTATTAATTTTAGATATGATTCAAAATTAATAAATAAGAGAACGAAATATTTAAAAGGAGTCCAAATATTAATTTAATATGAATAAGATTCATATTGAAAACTATAGGTTAAAAATAATGTGCATTGGATGGGCACTAAAACTATAGGTTAAATGAAATAAATGTTTTTTTTAATATGATTCAAATGGGAAACTAAATTAAATATGTGATATTTAATTGAATGATTAATTAATTATTTAATTTAATTCAATTTTGAATTTAATTAAATTGATGAAATCAAAACTATAGGTTAAAATTAATGTACATTAGATGCACATTAAAACTATAGGTTATGTGAGAGGAAATCATTCAAATATATGATTGAAATGATCATTTAATTAATTATGATTTAATTAATAAATTTAAAAACAAATTAAATACCCATTTAAAAAAGTTACAAGAAAACGTGAGATCAATCCCACGTTTTTCTCTCTCTCACCATCTCTCTCTAACAAGAGAGAGAAAAAATGACTCTCAATGTCTCTGTGTGTTTTTTTCCTTCTTCATGAGAAAAGAAAGAAAAATCGTTATGCGATATTCCCAAATCCTAAAAGAGAGAATCTCATAATTTTCCATAGCCTCAATTCCCTGCAAGAATAGGGAGGTTTACAAGTGGTGGTGCTCAATCCCAATTCAACAAAGAAATTCTACAGAATTGTCAAAAGGTTTGCAAAGTAGGGTTTCTTCCCCTATATAATTAGTCTTTTTGGGAATTGCATGCTTAATTAATATTACTTTTTATTATAATGCAAAATGGTTTTTTTAAAATGCTAATTTGGAAAAACGAAATGGTTCTGTGTTTTGGTTTCCGCTGTGCCTTAGGGTTTTCATCTCTTTAATAGTCTCATCATCGTTCTTTTGCAATTCTTGATTTCAAGGTTGCATGTCAAGAACATTTAGGTAAGTCTGATCATCTTGCTTGTGGAATGTTCAAACTTAGAATAAGAAACTGATGGAATGTACAAGCAAGCAACGGAAGCAATCAAAATCAATAAGCACTTTAATTACACGTTATTTGAGTTCTTAAAGCATGCAAACATGATTTTATCAAAGAAGAATGTTTCCAGAATAGTTACCTTTGAAGAATCCTCCAAATCCAAGTTGCTCTCCTTGAGTTTGACCTTCAAATCAGTAATAGACTACCAAGAGTGTCTTCTTTACTATTCTCAACCTTAGATTGAGTGGTGGAACTCAGAATTCAAAGTAATTGAGTGTGGAAAAAGAGAGGATTTTTTTAGAGTGAGAGATTTTTCAGAAATTCAAAATTTCCTCAGAAATTAGGTCATCTTATGTAACTCATACATGCAATCAATAGGAGATTCAACTCAATGACACATCAAAGAGCACTCAATTGAAGAGCTAGGTGTTTAAAGGTGGATCAATCCACCAAGTGTTCAAAAATTGTGGATTTCTCATCTAACTTAATTTAAATCTTTAATTAAATTGAATTTATTTTCAAAATCAAAACACAAAATTCAATTTCTAAAATTGATTTTACAATTTTGAAAATTGATTTGATTTTAATTAATTAGGCAAATTTAATTAATTAATTAAATAATAATTTATTATTAAATATTAAATTAATCAAACACCTAATTTTAAACATGAATGCTATTCATGTAATCAATATTTAAATATTATAAACTCTTCATTTTTGTTTAATTTCGAAAAATTAAACGTTCAATTATATCGAATATAATTATGCAAACCCTAATTTGAATTTGAACTTTTCAAATTGAAAGCCTAAATTCATTTTGAACATTTTAAATTGAAATACAATTTGAACACTTCAAATGGAAAACTTAATTTTGATTTTGAACATCTCAAAATCACTCAATTCACTAATCCAAGGTGTTCATGTTTCATGAGCTAATAGAGAGACCTTATGGACTTACAAATCATGAGCTCCAACAATTTGTAATTGGCTAAACTCTTTATACCAATATTCGTTAACTATCGAGACACACCACTATAGCTCGATAGTTGCACTCTCCTCACTGTAGATATATTTCTATTCACTTGATTTAACCATAATTAGTAAGTCGACCCTTCACAAGTTGTTCGTAGTAATGGCTAGGTTAAATGCTGTTTTACCCCCGAAATTACATCTTACTCCTTAAGTTCCACTGATCTTCTAATGAACAATTGGTTTGTGATCCAATCACTAAATCAAATCCCTTTTGAGCTAATGAGAAGGTGGGGCCCCTTGTTCAAGACTTGGATTCGGTACTTAAGAGAACAACCTTTCTACTATCCCTTAATCGGGTAGGTGTGAATTCCATCTTGCACCCTATATCCCCAACTATCTACTTGGTCTTACCCTTGAAATGGGAGGCTTATTGAGCCAGCACTATTGAGCCAACCCTCACATATACAAATCTAAGGATAATCCTGAATAAATAAGAGTTCATAGTTAGCTTTTAAGGTTGAGTTACCTAGATCATCTATCCGACACAGTCAGTCTTAAACAGTAAATAATGTTATAAAGTAAGAGTGAACTTATTTCTTGGTCTGATCTTATGCAAACTCATTGCATATGACGCCTCCACTTCTCATGTCTCTATATGAACGATTCAGGATCACATCGTTTGTACTATCTACAAAATGGACTGCTTCCAATAATGTTACAGAATAAGGTACCCAACTTTATTCATATACTATAGACTGTTTTGGCTATTTACTCGAACTTGATCCATCTTTATGTCTCCACATAAAGTTCAAATATTCATGTAATAGCCATGGATCTTAGTTTATTGGATTTAGTCATTACAAGTGCAATTTACATATTCAACAACACTTTAATTGAATAAATGACAATAAACTAATGAGATATACAACCCAACAAACTCCCACTTGGACTAAAATTTTAGTGGATAAATATATATACAAATGTATACAGTGTTAAGTAATGAGATAATAAATACAATAAACTAGGTATCAAATACCCAGTACTTATCCCACTTGCCCTAGTTCTATCTTTTCCGCAGTCCTAGTCCCACTAGGTGACCCTCGAACACTTTAGCCGAAAGGCCTTTGTAATGGATCGACCAAGTTGTCTTTAGAGGCAATCTGCATGACAATCACGTCTCCTTAGTGTACAATCTTCCTGATGAGATGATACTTGCGCTCGATGTGTTTTTTGCGCTTATAGCTTCTAAGTTCCTTTGAGTTTGCAACTGTTCTGCTGTTATCACAATGAAGGGTGATTGACAGATGCATATTTGGAACGACTTCCAAATTGGTCAGAAACTTTCTAAGTCATACTGCTTCTTTTACTGCTTACCATGCAACTACATACTCAGCTTCCATGGTGGAGTCAGCAATACAACTTTGCTTTATACTCCTTCACACTATTGCTCCTCCGTTTAGAGTGAATACTAACCCCGAAGTAGATTTCCTAGAATCTATATCGGTTTGGAAGTCAGAATTAGTGTATCCAATAAGGATCATATCCTTAGCACCATACACAAGCATATAGTTCGTTGTTCTTTGAAAATACTTGGGGATGTTCTTAATGACAATCCAAAGATCATATCCAGAATTGGACTGATATCTACTGATGATTCCAACTGCATAGCGTATGTCGGAACGAGTACACAACATGACATACATTAAACTCCCTACTGTTGATGCTGTTTCATTACCTCAACTTCTTGAGGTGTCTTAGGACAATGTTCCTTAGACAGATGAATTCTATGGCCTTAGGTAACATACCTTTCTTAGAATCCTGCATCTTATATCTAGACAACATCTTGTCTATATAAGATGCTTGAGATAATGCTAAAGTTTTGTTCTTTCGGTTCCAAACTATTTGGATCCCAAGAACATACTGTGTTTCTCTCATATCTTTCATTTGAAACTGCATAGAAGGCTATCTCTTAACGTCATCGAGAAATACTACTTCATTTCCTATGAGTAGAATATCATCAACATATAGAACCAGAAAAGCTATACTTTTGTTGGCAATCTTCTTGTAAACGTAAGGTTTGTCAGCATTCTGTTCAAAATCATAAGATTTGATCGCAGTGTCAAATCTCATATTCCAGGATAAAAAAAACTTGTTTTAAGTCATAAATAGATCTATTAAGCTTGCAAACATTTTGATCTTGACCCTATGCTATAAACCCTTCTTGTTGAGACATATAGATACCCTCCTCAAGATAGCCATTTAGAAAGGCTATCTCGCATCCATTTGCCAGATTTCATAATCATAAAATGCAACAATGGATAAGAGTATCCTTATAAACTTGATTATAGCAACCGGAGAGAAGGTTTCTTCATAGTTTACCCCTTCTCTTTGGGTAAACCCTTTTGTCACAAGCCTAGCCTTATAGGTCTATACCTTACCAGCTTGGTCTCATTTTCTCTTGTAGATCCACTTACAATTGATGAATTTTACCCCTTCTGGTTGGTCTACAAGATCCTAGTCTGAATTAAAGTACATTGACTCCATTTCGAGGTCCATGACTTTTATCCACCAATCTTTATCCACATCACCCATTGCTTGTTTAAAAGTCAATGGATCCTATAATCCATCACCAGGTATGATGATTTAAGTTTCAGTTAAATCCATGTACCGATCAGGCTGTTGCACAACCCTCCCACTGTTGGGATTGGTGTCCTAATTCTTCCGGAGTCTCATAGTTTGTAAACATTATAAATATGATTTACATTAAGTACCATAAAATAGAAAAAGAACTATGGTTTGTATGTTTCATGAGATGAAATATTAAAACTATAGATATAAATATAATATGGTAAGTTGGTTATCATATTTATTTATAATATATTAATTATATGATAATTAATTTCTTTTTCTCTAATAACCGATTGAGTAAGAGGCTATTGGTGGTTTGATGGTAACCCTGAAATAAAAAGGAAATTTTTTTTCCTAAAATTAGGAATTTCCTCATTCGGAAAGGACTCACGGATAAGCTATGAAGTGAAAGAGTTTTACTAAGCGATAACTTTGAGAGACTACACGATTAGCTAAGTGGTCGCTTACCTTTGACTATAAGATAGTCATTCAGCTGATTGTAGCTAAACGATCGTTTAAGAGTTGACGATATGATCATTGACCTTTTGATCATAGCTAAACGATCAAGTGGCAAGTCTATGCGATAGGCTGTCGTTTACTAAACGATCGAGCACATCATCTATACAATAGACAACATCTTATCTTCTACTCACTCGATCGTCTACTCTATCATATACCTTCAGTATCTTCCTCAAGACAAGATCATATAGAGCCCACAACTATTGGATTCTCACACCGAGAATACCAAGGTAAACATTGTTGGGATTGGTGTCCTAATTCTCCCGGAGTTTTGTAGTTTGTAAACATTGTACACATTGTTATGAATAAAATAAGAGTTATTTTATTTTGCATATACTCATATCCAATAAACAATGATCCATGGTTATTGTATGTAAACTCAAGCATGTATATAAGATATACAAGTGAATCATGCCTTAAGTGATAACCTAAAAGGTCTGTAGTATAAGGATAAAGAAGGGATACCTTATCCTGGTACACTATGGATATGACCCACTTTGTAGAGGTTTACAACTGTTGTGAACTACTACAGATGGTTTGATCCTGACCATTCATGTGAAGACATGCAAGCGGGGGTGTCCTATACAAAGAGTTTATATAAGACCAGACCACGAGATGATTAGTCTCTTTATATAATGACGTTGATACTTGAAATTTTCATCTCACCAAAACGACCATAGGTGACATGACCTTAATCCTGAGTGTTTTGGGAACTTCTGCCTTTGAGGGTGGTCCTTTGATTAGTATGGGTTAGAGTGGCCAGATTGCCAACTCAACAAGCCTACCTTTTTGGTGATTTGTCTTATTAGAGAGTTGGGAACTCAGTTACACAAGATGGAATTCACTCCTTCCCCGAAGCAGGGGTAAGTAGATAGATTACTCTCTTAAGGGCTAATTTCGAGTCTTGAACATATTGGCCACATCCTCTATTTAGAAGAGGGGACTCAATCATAGTAGGACTATGACTTATGTTCATTAGAGGAATCAGTGATACTTAAGGAGTTAGATGTAACTATAGGGGCAAAATGGTAAATTAGCCCAGTTGTACTTACGAGCGATCTACGAAAGGTTATTGCATTGTTGATTTGTTGATATAGACGCAGAAATATATCTGTAGTGACGAGAGTGCAACTGTCAGTTTGTAGTGGAGTGCCTGATAGTCAACGGATGGTGGATCCCGTGACTAAAGAGTTTAGTTAGTTATTCACGTACCGTTGGAGCTTCAAGCTATAGGTCTATAAGGTCCCCTTGGTAGCTCAATGGATTCAAGTTGAGAATAAGTTTTTGGGGTTGATTTGAATGTTCAAATTGACAAGAGGAAATTTAATTATATATGATATAATCGGTGTGATGTATGAGATGCATCAAGTGGAGGATTGACGTAAATATGATTTACATTAAGTACCATAAAATAGAAAAAGAACTATGATTTATATGTTTCATGAGATGGAATATTAAAACTATAAGTTATAAATATAATATGGTAAGTTGGTTATCATATTTATTTATAATAATATTAATTATTTGATAATTATCTCTTTTTCTCTAATAACCAATTGAGTGGGAGGTTATTGGTGGTTTTATGGTAACCGTGAGATAAAAGGAAAAATGTTTTCCTAATTTGGGAGAGTTACTCAATTCGAAAATTTTCTCACAGACAAGGCTATCAAGTGAAATTGTTTCACTTAGCGATAGCTCATAGAGAGACTAAATGATCGTGCACATTGACTATACGATAGTTCTTTCAGCTTGTCGTAGCTAAACGATCGCGTGGCATTGTCTATACGTAGGCTGCCATTTACTACATAATCGAGCATTCGTCTATACGATAGGCTATGTCATCTCCCACTTGCTTGATCGTCTACACGATTGTTCTCATTCTGTCTCTTCCTATAACCAAGTCTATACAGAGCCTACAACTTCGCGATTCTCACACTGAGAATACCAAGGTAACCATTGTGGTGGTGTCTTCACTCAACTTAATTGATTTCGAGGTTCTAGAGGTCGTTCGTTGTTTTGTGATTCGTGTAGTGTTTGCTATTGATCGTGTTGTTTTACCAGTCGTTGTGTTCAAGCATTGCTGTTCTTGGACATTTGGAGACTAATCGAGGAAGTTTGAAGAATGGTTCTTCAAAGGTATGCATACTCTATCCCTTGACACTTTCTTAAAGCATGCTGTAATTTCTTGTTGTGAATGATCAGTGAGTTTCCATTTTTGTACTGTAATTGTTGATATTCAATTTCGAATGAAATTTGGAACGATCCTTTCGTTACTCATGGAAATCCTCATGTCTGATTTCCTTCAACCATTGTGGTAGTGTCCTGACTCTGTTCGTTGGGTTAGTGGAGGTTGTGTTTGTTGTTCGTGCTGTTGGTAGCAGTCTGGTCGTTGTGTTCGAGCGTTGCTGCTTTTGGATGCTTGTAGATTGATTGAGGAATTCATGAAGAATGGTTCTTCAAAGGTATGTATCCTCTATCCCTTGTATTATCGATTATCATGCTATAATTTCTTGTTGTGCATGACTTGTTAGTTTTCGTTCTTGTACTGTAATTGTTTATGTTCAATCGGATTGGAATTTGGAACGATCCATTTTGCTGCTCATGGAAATCCTTATGTTTGATTTCCTTCATTTGGTATCAGAGTCAGGTTGTTCTAATATTCCAAATTACCATTTGTATTTTGAACATCCTTTACGGTCGTGGTGGGTTTTATGTTTGTTTTACATTACGTTTAAGGGTTAAATGCGGTTGTGGATGTGTTGATGAATGTTTACGGGATGGTTGTCTTTTTTTAAAGCTTTCTTTAAGATTAAAAAGTGTTAATTTGTAAGGGCCCCTGCGTTTTTGGGCATAACTAAAAAGAAATCGAGTTTGTAATTCAAAGTGTTTGAGTTGTTTGAGTCATTCGTGATGAATTTTGAAGCATGGATATGCAGTTCTCATCGAGGAAGAAGACCAAAGGTTGGTTGTATCGTGTAGCCTAAGGTAAACGATCATTAAGATTTGGCTAAATGATCGTGATCGTGTAGTATTTACTAAATGATCATTTACCTAATTCTAAACGATGGGGTAAAGCGTTTACTCTATCACGTAGCGTTGGTTGCTCGATCGCGTGGACGTTGGAGTTAAACGATCGTATAGAGCATTTGATGCTCATCGTTTAATAAAAGGTGCGAAGCACTAAACGATCATCTAGTTAGCATGCTTCATCTCGTAGTCACTAACTACACGATCACACGGTATACGATATTGATAACTTGTAGAAATACAAGTTATTTATACTACTTTATTTAGATATTGCGGCCAAAAGAGAGGAAATTTGCGTCAGTTGTAGAGAAATTAACTAAGAAATACAATAATTATAAATTGTCGTCAATACACTTACTAACACCATTGCGATGGTAGAAAAGAATATTTCAAGTCTGTTTTGCAGGAAATCAAGTCACCGTATGGACTCATGGCTCAAGAGAGAAAGATTAATGCATCTACGTCACATTGTGCCCATCATTCAGGCATGAATAAGCAATCAACGCAATGGCGGTGCATGCGACAATCGATCCAGAGCTGAACTTCAACCGTATGCGGTAATAAAAAACAACACCGCACGCGGGCATACGATCGAAAGATGCAAATGATCAATGCAATCATGGAGGATTTTGACATGTGTACAACTAACCGTTGTGCATTTTCGACGGACTGATTGCATAACAGAAGGAATATTTATTCCACCATTCTCGGAATTTCCATAACAATAAAGTGCGGACCACACGTCAGAGAGTCAAAGCTTTCATCTATAAATACCCTCAAAGAATTTACTGAAAGGTATACTTGATACGAGGGATAATTGATACGAGTCTATTGAGAGAGAGGCTGATCTGAGTGTTGATCGGAGAAGATCCGGGAAGAAAAGTGACAAGGCCGAGAGGTGAGTCTCAGGGCGAATCATTCCAAATCCCCACTGTGGAAGCTCTGTACGTAGATCAACTCTACCGGTTGAGCAAGCCTGAGAGGGAAGCTCATCCTTCCATTCACTCCATCTACGTCGGCAAGCAATCTCTCCATCCAGATCGGTGTCAAGACATTGGCACACTTCTTTATCTGTTTCTAACTCTTATTCATCAATTGTATTTCATCTTCTTAGTTTAAATCATTCACAACCATGTATTAGATGCTTGATTTTATAATTAAATGTCATGATCACTTTCATTTCCACATTTCTGTCTATTTCCGTTCCTCCATTAATCGCTTTCTCCACGATGTTTTCTTAATCCCGTGGTGATTAATATGAATTAAACAAGTAATATAATATGTGCTAAAGAAATAAAGATGTTTAGCTAAAGCATGCTAGACGGCATCTTCACATGTGAGAGCAGAAATGGAGATGCAATTCTGATCTATCGAGAGAAGGTTAGAAGAATGCGTTAACTAAAGCAAGAAGTACTTCAGAGATGGAAGCAACCTTGCGTTCACTACGTTCGTCCCTGTTTCACCACAGAGATGTGGGAAACGCGGCCGATCAACGAGAGGTATATGCCAAGGGAAAGCGGAACTGCTCTTATATCTTTAACGCAATTAAGGAACTTGCGATATTTGTACTAATTACCATTTCTCTTTCTGCTTCGCACATTAGCCTTGCCACCGCATAACACGACCTTTGTATAATCTTCACAGTCAGTCTCAACCTCGGTATCTTGTATCATGTAACCTGTATCTTGTATCATCATAGCTTAGATTTATGTTGTCGCACTTTACTTTTATCGCAATTTTACTTTTTATCGCATTTTTATCGTTTATCTTTACTTTACTGCACAATTTACTTTATCGCATGTACAAACCACACTTTTATTAAATTGAAAAACCCCTGGTCGCATGTAACACGAACGTAACACAAACAACCTAAAAAAATCCCTGTGTTCGACCTCGGATCACACAGAGAAACTTGCGGTAGAATTACACTTAGTTCCAACGCAAGGAAACTTGTGACAATGCACAACATACTATAAGAAAATTCATTAATAATGCATACATCTAAAAGTAGTATCACATATCATCGCAATCATCCATGCATTGCATCACATAAGAAGATAAACTTTATTCATTCATATTCATATTTGTCCACATGCTTAAAATAGAAGCATAAATTTTTATGTCATCAAGTTTATGGCATTATCGCATTTTATGTCAACAAGTTTATGGCGCCGTTGCCGGGGAACTGGTAATG
The DNA here is from genome assembly GCF_027475165.1 of Benincasa hispida. Classification (NCBI taxonomy): domain Eukaryota; kingdom Viridiplantae; phylum Streptophyta; class Magnoliopsida; order Cucurbitales; family Cucurbitaceae; genus Benincasa; species Benincasa hispida. The sequence continues at coordinate 48,716,305 of NC_143478.1, read as the reverse complement.
AGAACATGGACTTGTAGCTTAGATTAAAATTATGTCAACAAGTTTATGGCGTCGTTGCCGGGGAGTGGTTAATGGTTATTGTTGAATATGTTTATGATATTTTGCAGGACAGATCTCTTTGTACTGGCTGTTTATCGCAAAGAGCAGTTTGACGGCTTATGAGCTCTGGAGTGATCCAGATATTCTAAGCGGACCCAGAGATCAGGTGTATTATTCGCACGGAAGCGCATCAGGGCCGAATTAATTGGTGAAGAAGCATGGCTAATAATAATGAGGCACCAGCAAGGAATCAAAGGGAAAATTGGCCAGCGCAAGATTCCATATTTCTTACTTTTGACCGTAACGTCCCAATGAGAGACTATGTGGTGCCGGATTTCTATAACTTCTCACCAGGAATCTCAAGGTCAACGGTTGAGGAGAATTTAAGCTTTGAAATAAGACCGATTATGCTGCAGATGATTCAGAATGTGGGTCAATTCGGAGGATTACAAGAAGAAGACCCACATGCACATTTGACGAATTTTGTAGACATGTGCAGAGCATTCCTCATGCCTGGTGTGACTCAAGAAGAACTTAGGTTGTATCTTTTCCCGTATACACTGTGGGATGAAGCAAAGAGGTGAGCTCAGTCATTAGAGACAGATGAGATTAACGCGTGGGAACAGTTGGTTGACAGGTTCATGAACAGATTCTTCCCTCCAGCCGTTAATGCAAAGAGATGGAGAGAGGTGTTGAATTTTGAGCAAAAGGGTTATGAGACTTTGAGCACCGCCTGGGTGTATTTCAAATAATTAGTGAAGAGTTGTCCGCATATCGGGATTACAATGGCTTAGATCAATCAACGCAAGCAGTTGTCGATGCCTCCGCAGCAGGAGGATTAATGGATAGATCATATATGGAACCCAAGAGCATATTAGATCGCATCTCGCGACATTTTGATCAGTGGATTGATACCGGGTTTGAGGAAAGTGGTTTGAAGCAAGGAAGAGTAGAAGGTGCCAATGTGTCAACTAATACAATGAGCACATTGGTAGATTAAATAACCACGATGACCTCGCTCCTTTAGACGATGGCTAATCAATAAAGAAATCTATCCCAAGTTCAGCGCAAGTTAATGCGTTGACGCACGTGGCTGCAATGAATTGCGTTCAATGTAGGGAGGGACATCCAGCAGAAGTCTACCCATGGAATCAACAGGCCGTATATTCTGTCTATAATGAGTCATTTGGCAACATCTACAACCCTGGTTGGTGGGATCACCCAACTTTAAGTTGGGACGAGAATCACAACCAGGAGAGCCATAGTTTCCATCAGAACAGTTATCAAGGGATCGAGGCAACCCTCTGGTCTTCATTAATCCGGACTGTAGTCCAGGTAACTCTCAAAGTATACCACCCTATGACCAACCGTTCTTATATGATACCTCTTGCAGTACCTCGTCTCTGGAGACTTCACTGAAGCATTATATCAAAAAGAACGAGGCAATTAGTCAATTGCAAGCTGACTCCCTTAGAGGTTTGGAAGAGCAGATTGAACAGCTTGCATTTGAGTTGAAAAATAAAGCGTCTGGTACGCTGCCTAGTAGTTCAAGAGCATCGGGGCCACGAGGTAAAGAGCAATGTCATGCAGTGACATTAAGAAGTGGTAAAACAACAGCCTCTACGCTACCAGTACCAGATCCAACAACAAGGCCAGTAGATCTAACTGTCGATGATGACCAATCAATCAGTAATGGAAAAATTATCAGTTCAGGAGTAAGTATACCTACAAAAGATGAAACTTCTCAGGATTTGAAGTCTAAATCAATCAACCTCTAGCTAACGAAACACAGCAAGAACAGAACCTCAACAAACAGCCAACTAAACAAAAAGTAAAGCGGGATCCTCCACCTTTCCCGTCTAGGCTGAAGAAGAAAGATGATAGCAAGCAATTCTAGAGGTTCCTGGACGTTCTCCGACAATTACACATCAATATTCCCTTAATAGAAGCTTTGGAACAGATGCTGAGCTATGTAAAATTTCTTAAGGATATATTTTCTAACAAAAGAAAGATCGGGGAGAATGAAACAGTTACATTAACATATGAATGTAGTACACCATTTCAAAACAATATCTGCACCAAAATGAAGGACCCTGGGAGTTTCACATTGCCTTGCTCAATAGAAGGAAAGAAGGTCGGGAACGCGCTGTGCGATTTAGGGTCGAGCATAAATTTAATGCCCTTATCGATCTTTAAAATGTTGGATATCGGCAACGCAAGACCAACCACGATCACACTACAGTTGGCCGATAGATCTATAATGCATCCTGAGGGTAAGATAGAGGATGTACTCGTGCAAGTGGACAAGTTCATCTTCCCGGAGGACTTTATCATATTGGATTACGAAGCTGACAGAGAAGTACCTATCATCTTGGGTCACCCATTTCTCGCAACAGGGCGAGTGCTGATCGTTGTGCAAAAAAGAGAACTCACCATCAGACGATCAGGAAATGAAGTTCAACGTTTTCAATGCGTTGAAGTACCTAAGTGATATGGAGAATTGCCAATATATTGAGGAATTACGGGAAGAACCTTGGCACAAACCCCTGGAAGAATTGGAGGAAGAAGAATTTGGAATCGGCGCAATATGGGAGGAGGATTGTGCTGCAATTCAAGTTGAATCAAATTTTGAATCACTCAAGTTATCTGAACGAACTTCACAATGCACTAAGCCATCTTTAGAAGAACCACCTTTGCTAGAGTTAAAGCTGTTGCCTGTGCATCTTAAGTACACTTACTTAGGAGATAACAACACGTTACCGGTTATCATTTCTGTCTCGCTGAGTAAGGAGAAAGAAGACGCACTTATACAGATCCTGAGAAATAACGCAAAGGCTTTAGGATGGACCTTGGCAGACATTCGAGGAATCAGTCCCTTGTACTGCATGCACAAGATTCGTCTAGAAGAAGGAAAGACAGGATCGATAGAAAGGCAACGTCGATTGAACCCTGCTATGTGGGAGGTAGTGAAGAAGGAAATAGTGAAGTGGCTGGATGCATGTGTCATCTACCCAATATCTGATAGTAGCTGGGTGAGCCCAGTGCTATGTGTTCCGAAGAAAGGGGGTGATAATCGTCATTAATGACAAGAATGAATTAATTCCCACAAGAACGACTACGGGGTGGAGAATCTGTATGGATTATCGCAAGTGAAATTTGGCCATTAAAAAGGACCACTTATCACTCCCGTTCATTGATCAGATGTTAGACAGACTTGCTGGGAATGAATTCTTCCATTTTCTTGACGGCTATTCAGGGTACAACCAAATAGCAATTGCACCGGAGGATCAAGACAAGACAACCTTCACGTGCCCATTTGGTACGTTTGCATTCCGACGAATGCCATTTGGACTCTACAATGCGCCAGACACTTTCCAACGATGTATGAAGGCGATCTTTTCGGATTACTTGGAGGAGTCAGTCGAAGTATTCATGGACGATTTTTCAGTTTTCGGCAATAATTATGACTCCTGTTTAGCTAACCTCGAGAAAGTCTTGAAGAGATGTGTGGCAACGAATCTTGTTCTCAACTAGAAAAAATGCCACTTTATGGTTGAAGAAGGAATTGTTCTAGCTCATAAAATCTTGAAAGTAGGATTGGAAGTTGATCAGGCGAAAATCAATGCAATTTCCAAGCTACCCCCACCAGTGAACGTGAAAACACTTAGGAGCTTTCTGGGACATGCTGGGTTCTATCGAAGATTTATTCGCAACTTCTCCCAGATCGCAAGGCCCCTAAGTGTACTCCTTGAAGCTGACCGTGAATATAATTTTGATGATGCGTGTACTGAAGCATTCAACACATTGAAAGATATGCTCATCATCGCACCCATTTTGATTGCGCCAGATTGGACGCAACCATTTGCGTTGATATGTGATGCGAGCGGTTATGTAATGGGCGCAATGTTGAGTTAGTGCAAGGACAAGGTATTGCATCCTATCTATTATGCGAGCAAAATGTTGAATGATGCGCAAGAGAATTATACAACCATGGAGAAGGAAATGCTCGCAGTGGTATTTGCACTGGAGAAATTTTGTCAGTACTTAATTGAAACGTTGTGGTGTATACCGATCACTCAGCGATCAAATATCTGATGATAAAGAAGGATGCAAAACTAAGGCTTATACGGTAGGTGTTGCTCTTGTAAGAATTTGACCTAGAACAAAGACCGGAAGGGCACCAAGAACCAAGTCGCTGATCATTTGTCAAGAATGGAGAATCACGGGGTTCAAAGGAAAGAAAAAGATATCGAAGAAAGATTCCCCGATGAGCTCCTGATGTCAGTAGACATTAATGTTCCTTGGTATGCGAACATCGTGAACTTCATCGTTTGCGATCAAATACCATATGACTTCCTATATCGACTTGGACCTGATCACATTCTACGTCGATGCATTTCTGAGCACGAAGTCAAGCACATTCTAGAGTTGTGTCATGAGTCCCCTTATGGAGGACATTTTGGGGGGCAGCGGATTACCGCAAAGGTTTTACAGTGTGGCTATTTTTGGCCAACACTGTTTAAGGATGCCCATGCCCACGTTGTGCAATGCGATAGATGTCCGAGAACGGGGAATATGTCTAAAAGAAATGAAATGTCGTTGACGTCAATCTTAGAGGTTGAGTTATTCGATGTTTTGGGAATCGACTTCATGGGCCCGTTTCCACTATCAGAAGGTCATCACTATAGCCTGGCCGTGGTTGATTACGTATCAAAGTGGGTTGGGGCCACCGCATGTGCCAAGAATGATGCAGCCACAGTGGCAAAGTTTCTGAAGAAGAATCGTTTTGCTCGATATGGGACGCCACGGGCCTTAATCAGCGATGAAGGCTCTTACTTCATCAACCGCATAATCACCAACCTGTTGACTAAATTTAACGTCAGCCATCAAGTTGCAACTACTTATCACCCACAGACTAATGGGTAGACAGAGATTTCTAACCGAGAGATCAAAACTATCTTGGAGAAGGTAGTCAATACATCCAGGAAGGATTGGTCACCCAAGCTTGATGAAGCACTATAGGCATACAAAACTGCTTATAAAACACCAATTGGCATGTCCCCGTACGCCCTGGTCTTTGGAAAAGCTTGTCATCTGCCGCTTGAGTTGGAACATAAGGTGATGTGGGCATGCAAGAAGCTGAAGTTTGATTTAGCAAGTGCGGGGAAAGTCTGGAAGCTGCAACTGAACCAGCTGGTCGAATGGCGAAGGGACACCTATGAAAATGCCAAAATCTATAAGAAGAAAACCAAGAAGTGGCATGACGACCGCATAAACGATCGGACATTCGTCGAAGGTCAACTGGTATTACTCTTTAACGCACAATTGCGATTGTTTCTAGGAAAATTGAAGTCTCGCTGGTCTGGGCCGTTCAAAATCAAGACTATCTTTCCTCACGGTGCAATGGAACTAACAACTTTAGACGGGAACAACGCGTTTAAAGTCAATGGTCAATGGATTAAGCCTTACTATGGAGGCGACATAGATTGACGCATGGATACCATTGACTTGGGCAAGCTGGATTAACCGCTTGCAAGGGATATGATTGCGGTAATTTTGAGAACTTCTTTCAATCAGCATCCCTATCTATGTTTACTTGCTTTCTTTACAACTTCCCTTTACTACTTTCTAAATTGCATTATTTATTGCTTATTAGAATTAGCTTTTAATGCTTTCTATATTTACCTTCAGTTGAGTATTTCCATGTCATGTTTAATTTCTTTAATGTGTATGCATGCGTAGCGCTGTTCTTCAATTTTTGTGAATGCTTGGATGAAACGATGAACACCGCAAAGTCTTTTCGACTTGCGTTTTTTATGAATTAAAAAGAAAAAAAAATAAAATTTGGTATATAACGCAATGATGGGTGCATGGTGTGCTAACAGGATACACCTTGCGTCCATTACACCCAAACGCATTGCGTTGAGGGGTGTGTTGCATGCGTATGTGTTCTTTGCCCGTCCTTAGTGAAAAGGCACTATGTTGAGGTAGCGATGCGCTGGTAGCAATACCATACACTCGATCCTCTAGAAATGCGTTGAGTTAAGGGGAGTGTTGCGGGAATACGTGCGTTGTTGCCCGTCCTCAGCAAAAATGTATTTGCATTAATAGAAGCACGATGTTAACTTTTAATCGTGCTACTGTCTGAATCAAATTCAAAGATGATTTCAATTCATTATTTTTTTGAGTTAATTAAATTCTTTGATTCTTTGTATAGGCCAACAATTTTTGTATTGCGTTAATTTTTACGTATTTGTATACTTAGTTAATTTTCAACACAACTAAGTAGCAATTCTCTCTATTTGCCTGTGCCTTTTTCTTTATCATCCTTTGTCAACTTTGTGATATTTTTAATCTTTCTTTCTGTGTTATTCATTGCGCTGCCATGATGTATAATATGAATTCACTTAGAAACATTTCCCATACTTTGTACTTTCTAACTAACACTTAGTTAATTCGTAGCTTAGCAATGCTTTACCTTTTATCTTTCAAAATTATGCTCAAACCTTCTTTTTGAAATTTTGTCTAAGTGTTTGTCTATTTTGTCCAAACAATGCAATGAAGACCTTGCGCATCTCTAAATTTGGGTGTGGGGAAGGTCTGAGCAGATGAGATCAAGAGTATGCGTTCAATTTCCAAAAAAAAAAAAAAAAAAAACTCCAATGTCAGCGCATGGGAAAACCCAAAAACATTCCCAACCTAATAAGAGTTAGTTGTGAAAGGAACCTGCTCGTAGTTGGATGTTCGAATGACACCCGTGGGAGCAAGCCAAAACGAAGGTGGGTTTCCAAGAACAATGCAATATGAAAAGAGAAAAATGCAAAAGAAAAATAAAAGAATGCAAGAGACAAATCCTCTGAAATTCACAAGTTAAAGTTGAAATTGGCACACAACCGTGGTTGGATGTTTGCATGACACCCGTGGGAACAAGCCAAAACGAAGAGTGTAACCATGATCAACAGTCTCTACATAAATGACGCAAAGTTTGACCACTGCATACGGACGCATCAAGTTGTTTTGACAAGAAGAGGTAAACATTCTTTTTAAAACTGGAAAAGCATTTTTTAGCAGAAATTTGTAGTATAGAAGAATAAAGTAAGGCTTTGTTATGAATTAGTAAGGATAGAAGGAAATTGCGTTGTCAAGTAATGTGCCTAAGTGAAGTATTCGGAGCAACCAATCGACACAAAAATTTAGGATAGGAACTGAGCATTTTTTCCTTAGTAGAAGATACGCTTGAGGACAAGCATATATCTAAATTTGGGGGTGTGATAACTTGTAGAAATACAAGTTATTTATACTACTTTATTTAGATATTGCGGCCAAAAGAGAGGAAAGTTGCGTCAGTTGTAGAGAAACTAACTAAGAAATACAATAATTATAAATTGTCGTCAATACACCCACTAACACCATTGCGATGGTAGAAAAGAATATTTCAAGTCTGTTTTGCAGGAAATCAAGTCACTGTATGCACTCATGGCTCAAGAGAGAAAGATTTAATGCATCTACGTCGCATTGCGCCCATCATTCAGGAATGAATAGAATATCAATGCAATGGTGGTGCATGCGACAATCGATCCAGAGCTGAACTTCAATCGTATGCGGTAATAAAAAACAACACCGCATACGGGCACACGATCGGAAGATGTAAATGAGCAATGCAATCACGAAGGATTTTGACATGTGTACAACTAACCATTGTGCATTTTCGATGAACTGATTGCATAACAGAATGAATATTTATTCCACCATTCTCGGAATTTCCATAACAATAAAGTGGGGACCACACATCAGAGAGTCAATTGAAAGATATACTTAATACGGGGGATAATTGATACAAGGCTATTGAGAGAGAGGCTGATCTGAGTGCTGATCGGAGAAGATCCGGGAAGAAAAGTTACAAGGCGAGAGGTGAGTCTCAGGGCGAATCATTCCAAATCCCCGCCGTGGAAGCTCTGTACCTAGATCAACTCTACCGATTGAGCAAGCCTGAGAGGGAAGCTCATCCTTCCATTCACTCCATCTACGCCGGCAAGCAATCTCTCCATCCAGATCAGTATCAAGATATTGACACTCTTCTTTATCTATTTCTAACTCTTATTCATCAATTGTATTTCATCTTCTTAGTCTAAATCATTCACAACCATGTATTAGACGCTTGATTTTATAATTAAATGTCACGATCACTTTCATTTCCACATTTCTGTCTATTTCCGTTCCTCCATTAATCGCTTTCTTCACGATGTTTTCTTAATCCCGTGGTGATTAATATGAATTAAACAAGTAATTTAATATGTGCTAAAGAAATAATGATGTTTAGCTTAAGCATGCTAGACGACATCTTCACATGTGAGAGCAGAAGTGGAGATGCCATTCTGATCTGTCGAGAGACGGTTAGAAGAATGCGTTAACTAAAGTAAGAAGTACTTCCAGAGATGGAAGCAACCTTGCATTCACTACGTTCGTCCCTGTTTCACCACAGAGATGTGGGAAACGCGATCGATCACCGAGAGGTGTATGCCAAGGGAAAGCGGAACCGCTTTTATATCTTTAACGCAATTAAGGAACTTGTGATATTTGTACTAATTACCATTTCTCTTTCTGCTTCGCATATAAGCCTTGCCACCGCATAACACGACCTTTGTATAATCTTCACAGTCAGTCTCAACCTCGGTATGTTGTATCATGTAACCTGTATCTTATATCATCATAGCTTAGGTTTATTTTATCGCACTTTACTTTTATCGCAATTTTACTTTATTATCGTATTTTTATCACTTATCTTTACTTTACTGCACAATTTACTTTATGGCATGTACAAACCACACTTTTATTAAATTGAAAAACCCCCGGTCGCATATATCACGACGTAACATAATCAACCTAAAACAATCCCTATGTTCGACCTCGGATCACACCGAGAAACTTACGGTGGAATTATACTTGGTTCCAATGCATAACACACTACAAGAACATTCATTAATAACGCATACATCTAGAAGTAGTATCGCATATCATCGCAATCATCCATGCGTTGCATGACATAAGAAGATAAATTTTATTCATTCATATTCATATTTATCCACATGCTTAAAATAGAAACATCAATTTTTATGTCATCAAATATAAGGCATCATCGCATTTTATGTCAACAAGTTTATGGCACTGTTGCCGGGGAACTGGTAATGGAAACATGGACTTGTAGCTTAGATTAAAATTATGTCAACAGATACCTTGACGCCCGCCTAGTGATCATTTAGACGATTGTGCTTCACCACATCGTTGTCATTTACTTGATCGCTTAAGGCTTGCATTGCATGATGTGCGCAACACAATTGCGTACCTTCATGTTTCACTGCAAAGTTAAAGGTACACGATTGTTGCTAAACGATCGGTTATGCTCACACAGCGTTGTTAAACGATGGAGTAAAGCGTTTACTCTTTCGTGTAGGCAATCGCAAGGAGTTTGTTACACGATCAAGGAGACGCGTTTCTTCGCCCGAACGGTTCAAGACTCGATTCGCCTGTTTGAATCGGTGACACATTGCTATTTGTAATAGTTAGCTTTTTTTTTCTTGTTTTTTTTTTGAGGATTTGAGGCTAATTATCCCATTTCATCAACTTTTATTTAATGTACATGAGATGTATGTTGTTTATATGCCATAGTGTATGACATATAGATTTAAACCCACCTTAGATTATGCATTTTATTCATGCATCATATATTATAAGTGTGATAACATAGCATTTGGCCTGATGAAATTTCAAAAAAGCATATGCATGCATCATGAAATATAAGAGTTATATCTATACATGCAGTAAGCATATTCATGCATCATCTTTATATTATAAGAGTTATAGTATAAGGGTATATGGAAGCATGAATGCTTGGTTCGTTTCTATGTTATAAGTGTTATATAAAAATAGTAATGAATGAACAATGCATGAAGCATGACACTTAGGCTAATTTATAAAAGTTATGAATACCTTATATGTGTAGCTTCACATTGTGTTGGTTTTAGTTGTTTCTTGTTATAAGTGTTATAATGGAAATTAGAACTAAAATCGATAAGAAATAGTTGCATACGAACTTAGGCGAACTCATGTTTTAAAAGGGTTTTAAAATTGGATTGAGATAGACCTAAGTTCAAGGTTCTAATGAGATTAGATACCTAAGTTTAATCTTTTAAATCAGTTTAATAGGATTAAATTGATTTCCACAAAAGATTAAATTTGTATTAAATCTTTCTATAAGGGACCTTTTGTCTAAGGTAAGTTCTGTCTAGGCTGGGGTACTTAAGCTGACGGAAACGGAACACCCCTATCTAGGAACCTACCTGAAAAGGTGAATTAGATAGATTTTCTGCAAGCATGCGATAGTTGATCAAAGACTTCGTTAAAGAGTTTAATGAATGATGATCAAAAGTTGTTCAACTTTCCAAGGTAAATGTTACTCTTGGGCAAACCTAGAAATTCACTTAGTTAAAATTCTTAGCCATGTATTTTTTCTAAGTAAACTAAATGCTAGGTTATAAAATACTCAATGGGAGGAAGACATATATATGATATGTCAATGATTCCACTCACGTTTCTCCCTGAATGTTCATGCTGTGAGATTCATGCTTGGCCTCGTGGTGCCTTGGGAGCATCCCCCTTCGGATGGTGTTTGCATGAGTCAATATCAAGATAGACGGAGAGAGTATTTATAGTAAGTGGGTGACGGATGTGTGTCAACATGTTCTGCGATCTCCTTAATTGGTTTGCACCATGAGATCTTCTTACACTCCCTCGTGGCACCCTGGGAGTGTCCCCCTACGGATGGGTTTTGTGTATTTGGTCAATATCAAGGTGAACTCCAGAAATAGATAGGGTCGCTTTAGTTTTTTCTTTAATTGGATTTTTTCTCTTCGGATTGGCTACTTGAGTTGGAACTCTAGGGCCTAAATTGACGGGTCACACATTAATGATTTCTTAAGCAAATTGTTAAGCAAATTAATGATTTCTTGACCAAATCAATGATGACTAGTCGTTATAGGAGCAATAAGTGTTTTGGTATTAATGGCTCGTTGAGAATGTCTCAATTCAGAGGAGGGATAAATGGACTACATTTCGGTGGCTTTTGTCCAAAACCTTTGAAGCATCATTGCAAAACTAGATGTCACACAGGGTTCATTTCAGTTTTGCTAAACCGTATTGGATGTTGTGTTTTCAACGAGTATTTGCTAAAACCTAATGAAGGTCAATGTGTTTTTTTTTCAGCAACATGAATGTTTTTCCGTTAGTTGCCTCTAATTTGACCGGTTACATACATTGGAAAGAGTTCGTTAAAACATATTTCGTGGTAAACAATCTCGAGTTTGTCATGGTTGAGGAGTGTCCTCAAGTCCCGACCCTTGATTCACCACGAAGTGTTCGTAATACATATGAGGTGTGGATGAAGGCTAACTCGTTGGCCCGACTTCACATTTTGGCTAGCATACTTGATGCATTGGCCAAAAGGGTTGATAACATGGTCATTGCATGTAAGATCATGGACTCGTTGCAAGAATTGTTTGAACGTCAGTTCTTACTTTTTGAGCATAAAGGGATGGATGACAAAGAAACCAGTAGTTTTAGTTCCCAGATAACCTCTAGTTAGAGAAAGCAAGTGTTGCTGACTCCGATGAAGTTCATCGACGAGAAGTGTTCTCTAAAATGGAACTTGGAGCTTATTTAGGTTTTGATACTAATCCCACTACTCTCCATAAAAAGAAGAAGTCTAAAGACAGTAAATGTGATTTATTGGTCTTGGAGACGTGTTTAGTAGAGAATGGTAATTCTACCTGGATACTTGATTCAGGTGCTACTAACCGTGCCAGTTCTTCTTATCAAGGATTCAGTTCCTGAAAAATGTTGCCAGAGGGAGAGTTGACTCTTCAAGTCGGTACTGGTGAGGTTATTTCAACTTTTGCTGTAGGCAGGTTGAAGTTATTTTTGGACAAGAAACGTTATTTATTACTGGATAATGTTTTTGTAGTTCCTCATATCAAGAGGAACTTAATCTCATTTTCTTATCTCATTGAACAAGGCTATACCATCTCCTTTTCTGAGAGTAAAGTGTTTATTTTCAAGAATGTTATGGAGATTGGTTTTGATTCAATGGAAAATAACTTGTATGTACTAAGGTCGTTAGTCATAAAAGCCTTGCTTAATACTGAAATGTTCAGTATGGCGACAACAGGAAAAAGACCAAAGGTTTCTCCTAAGAAAAACACCCATATTTGGCATCTAAGATTAGGTCACATCAAACTCAATAGGATTGAGAAGGTGAAATGTGGACTTCTAAAAAGTTTAGAACAAAACTCGTTGTCGGTATGTGAATCATTCCTTGAAGGCAAGATGACCAGATGATCTTTTATTGAAAAAAGGTTATAGAGCTAAGAAAACCTTGAAGCTTATACATTTAGACCTCTGTGGTTCAATGAGTGTTAAGGGTCGAGGTGGGTATGAATATTTCATCTCTTTCATAGATTTTTATTCAAGATACGAGTATCTATACCTAATGCAACGTAAGTCTGAAGTTCTTGACAAGTTCAAGAAGTATAAGGCTGAAGTTGAAAACTTATTAGGTAAGAAGATAAAAATATTATGATCTGATCGTGGCGGACAGTATATAGACCTCGAATTCCAGAATTATATGATAGAACATGGAATAACGTCCCAATTCTCAGCCCCAGGTACACCTCAACAGAATGGTGTATCAGAAAGGAGAAACAGAACCTTGTTGAACATGGTTCGGTCTATGATGAGTTATGCTCATCTTCCAGACTCGTTTTGGGGATTTGCAGTAGAGACTGCTTGTTATATTTTGAACAACGTTCCTTCAAAGAGTGTTTCTAAAACACCTTTTGAGTTGTGGAAAGGCCGTAAAGGTAGTTTACGCGACTTCAGGATTTCGGGATGACTGGCCCACGTGCTTGTGGCTAACCCAAAGAATTAGGAACTACGTTCAAAAGTTTGCCTCTTTATATGCTACCCCAAGGAAATGAGAGGTGGATACCTCTATGATCCGATGAGAACAAAGTGTTTGTGTCGACTAATGCTATCTTCTTGGAAGAAGACTACATCCGGGATCATAAACCACGAAGCAAGCTTGTTTTACATCAAATTTCTAATGAAACTACTGAGAGTTCAACAAGAGTTGTTGAACAGAATGACAGATCAACAAGAGTTGTTAATGTCGGTTCATCTAGTCAACCATCTCAAGAATTGAGACTGTCTCGACGTAGTGGGAGGGTTATGAACCCACCGAAACGCTACATGGGTTTAATAGAAGCCCAAAACATTATATCTGATAATGAGGTTGAGGATCCATTGTCTTATAAACAAGTAATGGAGGATGTTGACAAAGATGGGTGGATTAAAGCCATGAACCAGAAATGGAGTCTATGTACTTCAATAATGCCTGGGAACTTGTGGATCAGCCTGATGGGGTAAAATCTATAGGATGTAAATGGATCTACAAGCGAAAATGAGGTGTAGATGGAAAGGTGTAGACCTTTAAGGTTAGACCCATGGCAAAGGGTTATACCCAGGTTGAGGGAGTGGACTATGAGGAAACTTTCTCACCTGATGTCATGTTAATATCTATCAAGATACTCCTATCTATAGCCACATTTTGTGATAATGAGATATGGAAAATGGACACCAAGACTGCCTTTTTGAATGGCAATCTTGAGAATACCATCTACATGACTCAACCAGAGGGGTTCATTATTCCAGATCAAGAGCAAGGAGTTTGCAAGCTTAATAGGTCCAATTATGGGCTGAAACAAGCGTCTAGATCGTTGAACATTAGATTTGACTGTGCGATCAAATTTTTTGGCTTTTATCAGGACGTTGATGAGCCTTGTGTTTACAAGAAAATCATCAACAACTCGATTGCTTTCCTGGTACTATATGTGGATGATATCCTATTCATTCAGAATGATGTATGTTTTCCGACTGACATTAAATCTTGGCTAGCCACTCAATTTCAAATGAAAGATTTGGGAGAGGCGCAGTATGTTCTAGGGATCCAGATCATTCAGGATCGTAAGAATAAAAGGTTGGCCTTATGTCAGGCATTGTACATTGATCAAGTATAGATCAGGTACATGATGTAGAATTCTAAAAGTGGTTTATTACCCTTCAGGCATGGAATTGTATTGTCTAAGTAGCAATGCCTTAAGACACCTCAAGAGGTTGAGAAGATAAGATGGATTCCCTATGCTTCGGCTATTGGAAGCTTAATGTATGCAATGGTATATACTAGACCTGACATTTCCTATGCAATAAGGATTGTCAGTCGTTATCAGTCCAATCTAGCATTAGATCACTGGACGGCGATCAAAACGATTCTCAAGTATCTTCGGAGAATGAGAGACTACATGCTCGTGTATGGAGATAAGGATTTGATCCTTACAGGATACACAAACTCTGACTTTCAGATTGATAGAGATTCTCGGAAATTGACATCAGCGTTAGTGTTCACTCTGAATGGAGGGGCTGTAGTTTGGTGAAGCATCAAGCAAGGATGCATCGCGGACTCCACTATGGAAGTCGAATACGTAGTTGCTTGTGAAGCTGTTAAGGATGTTGTTTGGCTTAGGAAGTTCCTCACCGATTTGAAAGTTGTTCTAAATATGACTTTGCCAATCACTCTTTATTGTGACAACAACAGGGCTGTGGAAAACTCAAAGGAAGCTCGGAGTCATCGTAGAGGCAAGCATATAGAACAAAAATATCATTTGATCAGGGTGAATGTACATCACGGTGTTGTAATAGTCACGAAGATTGTGTCGGAGCATAAAGTTGCTGATCCGTTTACAAAGGCTCTCATGACTAAAGTGTTCGAGGGTCATCTGGAGAGTTTGGGTCTATGGGATATACGACATCTTGTCTAGGGCAAGTAGGAGATGATACTGGGGTATAGAGTATGCCCTAGTCTATTGTATATTGTACTTGTTTTTTTTTTCATGTATTGTACATTAGTCTCCCAAGGCATTAGGACAAGTGGGAGATTGTTGGGATTGATGTCCTAATGCTCCCAGAGTCTCGTAGTTTATAAACATTGTACACATTGTTATTAATAAAATAAGAGTTATTTTATTTGCATTTACTCATATCCAATAAACAAAGATCCGTGGTTATTGTATGTAAACTTAAGTATGTATATGAGATATACAAGTGGATCATTCCTTAAGTAATAACCTAAAAGGTCTGTAGTATACGGATTAAGGAGGGATACCTTATCCTGGTGACACTACAGATACGGCCCGCTTTGTAGAGGTTTACAAGTATTGTGAACTACTATAGATGGTCTGATCCTGACCATTCATGTGGAGATATGCGAGTGGGGGTGTCCTATACAAAGAGTTTGTATAAGACTAGACCATGAGATGATTCATCTCTTTATATAACGCCGTTGATAATTGAGACTTACATCTCACTAAACGAACATAAGTGACACGACCTTAATCTAGAGTGTTTTAGGAACTCTTGCCTTTGAGGGCGGTTCTTTGACTAGTATGGGTGAGAGTGGCCAGATTGCCAACTTAACAAGCCTACCTTTTTAGGGATTTGTTTGATTGGGGAGCTGGGAACTCAGTCACACAAGACGAAATTCACTCCTTCCCCAAAGTAGGGGTAAGTAGATAGATTGTTTCCTTAAAGTTTGATTCCGGGTCTTGAACATAGTGGCCACATCTTCTCTTTGGAAGAGAGGACCCAGTCATAGTAGGACTATGACTTATTGTTTATTAGACGAATCAGTGGTACTTAAGGAGTTAGATGTAACTATAAGGGCAAAACAGTAAATTGGCCCAACTGTGCTTACGAGCGATCTGTTAAGGGTTATCACATTAGTGATTTGTTTATATAGACACAGAAATATATCTGTAGTGCGAAGAGTGCAGTTTCTGGTCTTTAGTGGAGTTCCCGACAGTTAACGGATGGTAGATCCCGTGACTAAAGAGTTTAGTCAGTTATTCACATACCATTGGAGCTTCAAGCTACAGGTTCATAAGGTCCCCTTGGTAGCTCAATGGATTCAAGATGAGAATTAGTTCTTGGGGTTGATTTGAAGTGTTCAAATTAGCATGAGGAAATTCAATTAAATATGATATAATTGGTGTGATGTATGAGATACATCAAGTGGAGGAATTAATGTAAATATGATTTAAATTAAGTACCATAAAATAGAAAAAGAACTATGGTTTGTATGTTTCATGAGATGAAATATTAAAACTATAGGTTATAGATAACATCTTATCTCCTACTTGCTCAATCGTCTACTCGATCGTATACCTTCAGTCTCTTCCTCAAGCCAAGATCATACACAGCCCACAACTCTTGAATTCTCACACTGAGAATATCAAGGTAACCATTGTGGTGGTGTTCTGACTTTGTTCGTTGGGTTCGTGGAGGCTGTGTTCATTGTTCGTGCTGTTAGTAGTAGTCTGGTCGTTGTGTTCGAGCGTTGCTACTTTTGGATGCTTGTAGATTGTTCGAGGGATTCATGAAGAATGGTTTTTCAAAGGTATGTATCCTCTATCCCTTGTATCATCGATTAGCATGCTGTAATTTCTTATTGTGCATGACCTATTATTTTCATTATTGTTCTGTAATTGTTTATGTTCAATTAGATTAGAATTTGGAATGATCCCTTCCGCTGCTCATGAAAATCTGATGCGTTGTAAATGTGATAAGATTATGGTATAAAATTGCGATGATGATTTATGCATTGCACCTGCAAGTTTTCCTAGTAAAACCCAAGTATAAATCTCACTAGGTTTCCTGGTAAATCCAGGGTCGATCACAGGGACTACTGAGTTACTATGTGACAGTAAAATTGATTCCCTTGCGGTGGCAAAAACAAATAAGTTGGTTAATGTTTTATTTTAAGTATATTTCCTATGTGATGGATTCAGGTGAAGATTTGATGGAATCGAAAATTACAACGAGTATGCGATGAACGGGTTGAGAAGGGATTTAGCTAACACTCCCTAAGAT
Source organism: Benincasa hispida (assembly GCF_027475165.1). NCBI lineage: Eukaryota > Viridiplantae > Streptophyta > Magnoliopsida > Cucurbitales > Cucurbitaceae > Benincasa > Benincasa hispida. The sequence continues at coordinate 48,699,235 of NC_143478.1, read as the reverse complement.
TGCATTCATGTTATGCGATCATGCTACGCACACACAACAAAATGTGATCTCTCAATGCAAATGCCATAGTTCTTATTTCTAGAACGCATGTGATGTATACGATAATGTCAATAGGACTTATGTCTAAGCCTCTATTCTTGTCTATGCGATGATGAATGATGCACACATACACAAGGTGACTACATACTATCATATCCTATTTCTAGGGTGCATGCGATGCGTAATAGCAAACAGAACTTATGTCTAAGTTTCTATCTCTTGCTTATGTGGTTCTAATCTGACTCTCTCAAGCCTAGATTCTAATATGACTCTCTCAAGTCTACATTCTTTCTTTAGACTACTCTTTCAAGTATCTCTAAAGGGTGAATGATATATACATAAAATAAGATGATCGTATAAAGTGAAGATCTCAGGTCATGCTAGCTAAGTACTTCTCAACCCATTCAGAAATTTAGTTACTCATGCGAACTGTGGAGAGAATGTACAGATGTTGAGATGAAAATTCCATTTTATATAAATAAAGTGCAGAATACAAAACAACAATGGAAAGTAGGGATAAGAGGCTCGGTAGCAATGTCTTGCTTCCCCTGACTTTTACATTGTTTTTTCACTCCAACTCTGCTCAGAAGAATATCTTTGCATTCGCAAGTGTTGGCCCTTCTCCTTTTATAGCGCTTCCCGGAAGTCTTTCGAGCTATCCAGGAATGTCTTCTCTGCATCTTCTTCTCTTCGCTCGCCTCCGCTTTCTAAGTATATGAATAACTACAGACTAGTGACTATCTATTTGTATATGATCTATGTTCTATATATGGAGAACTTTCTATCGATGGTGGCCTTCGGTATTTATAGAGCTCAAGGTGAAGAAGCTTTTCCCTCTAATGATTGCAATGATGGGCGGTCATTAAATCTTCTGCTCTAATGCGTTGATTAATGGTCACCGAAAAGTTGAATGTACTTAATTCAGATTGACCGTCATCAGCTTTCCATCCCATCATGATTTATTAAGTTTTCACCTTGATGCACCATCTTTATGCAGCCACCTTCTTGAGCAACTTCTCGCGAGTGCATACGATCGCATGACTTTTCGGTCACAATATTTCAATGTGCGTGGACGCCGAATTCCTTGGATCGCAATTTTACTTGCGCCAACGCATTTTTCTTGCACAAGATATGTAAATTAGCTGCTTTTATGCGATGGGCGCATGCGATCGCAATATTCTCAATTTACCGCTTTTGGACATGATTTTGTATATTTTTACCGTCGCATTCTCTCATTGTTTTACTGATTTACGCTGTAATAACGTGCATTTCTGCCCGTTATCACACCCCCAAATTTAAAACAATGCTTGTCCTCAAGCATAAACTAAAGATTTTCTTTATAGAGTCAGCCGCCTTTTCCTTACCTAGATTTCTTGAGGTGCCTTATTCAAATTTTATGAACCAAAATCTTCTTAATTTCTATCCTGATTTCTTCCTAAAATATTAATACTTAGGGACTGTAAGTTTAACCTTCAAAAAGACTTTACTTATTTCCAGGACAACGCATGATTTATTTAAAAACTTTTTTTAACCGGGGTGTTTCCAAAATGATTTTTATCCTTGCGCGGTTTAGATATTCTTTTTGTGACATTGCGCTGATCCAAGTGCCTCGCCTTCGTTTTGGCTTGCCCCCACGGGTGTCATGTGAACATCCAACTATGAGCACGACACTCTTTCTCAGTCTAAACTCATGCTCATTTGGCAACAGAGTTACGATCACTTGATTTATGCGTTGATCACGATTCCTACCTTCATTTTGGCTTGCCCCCATGGGTGTCATGCGAAAATCCAACTACGAGTAGGATTTGATCTCAACGTTATGATTTTTTTTTAAGTTGAAATGTCTAAAAGTAGCAAGGTTGAAAATAAATACCGGCACCCCCAAATTTATACACATAATGTTCTCATTATTGATAAACTGAAATGATTCATGCGATGCTCTTAAGAAGTTTCGTAAAAATCATTTTGAAAGAAAGCTGGTGGACCACTAACTTCTAGAAATATTTCATGAATTGACTGTCCTGAAATTAAGTTGATTCTAGTACATGCGATGAGAAATAAAGGCATGCGTTTCATCATTGAAATCATAATTGGTACAGAAAATGCGGTGACTGATTAAAGTAATCAACATTCAATGATATCACTAACCTAAAGAGGATGCGATGATAAAATTATCAATGTTAAAAATGGGACGCGAGAGTGAAAAACTTGGAATAAAAAGTCAAAGAAAAATACAACCCCCAAATTTACTTTGTTGCCCGCATCGACTGTGATCGCATCCTTCTTTGTGATTAGTTGATTTCTCAATTGCGATGGGTGATGCATTGTAAATGTGATGAAATAATGGTATGAAATTGCAGTGATGATTTATGCAATTCACATGCAAGTTTTCCTAGTAAAAACCAAGTATAAATCTTACTAAGTTTCCTGGAAAATCCAGGGTCGAACACAGGGACTACCAAGTTATTATGTGACGGTAAATTTTCATTCCCTTGCGGTGACAAAAACAAATAAGTTGGTTGATGTGTTATTTTAAGTATAAATCCTATGCGGCGGATGCAAGTAAAGAGTTGATGAAATCGAGAATACAATGAGTATGCGATGAACAGGTTGAGAAGGAATTTAGCTAACACTTCCTAAGATTGCGTTCAAGTTATGCGATCATGATACACACACAACAACATGTCATCTCTCAATGCAAATGCCATAGTTCCTATTTTTATGATGCATGCGATGTACACGATAATGTCGATAGGACATATGTCTAAGCCTCTATTCTTGTCTATGTGATGACAGGAAATTAGAAGTCAAATTATTCCATAACTAAAATCCTGTGGACGTAGTATGTGATGCATGTTCCTAAGATATGCGTTGATAGTCATGCGTCGATGGTCATGCGTTGGAATGATAATGCGTTAATGAATGTATGCGATGACCACGCATCCTGCCACAAGTTTTCTTGTGCTCATGTCAAGTATAACGCAAATGCAAGTTTCTTGGGTAATTCGAGGTCGAACACAGGGACTTGTAGCTATATGTATGCGGTGATGTGCATGCAGCAGTTTAAATAAAATAATGGAAGGGATGTTGCTAAGTTAATCCTACTCCTACTCCTATCTAACAGACAACGCAATAAGAATATGCATGAAAGGTAGAGATACGACAAACCTTGACATGAAATGAATGTGTGAAAAAATAAATAAAATGCGGAGATATTTTCATTGCAACCCGTAAGAGTGACCACAAGGGAAACCCTAGTCAACGCAAGCCACTGCGATCATGCTACACTCATGCACAGTAAATCATTTTCCAATTGAAACACGGTGCTTCTAAGTCTAGGACGCATATGTTGAATGCAAAAGTGTCCATAGAGCTTATTCCTAAGTCTCTACTCTTTTCCTATGCGCTGATGTAAAATGCACACAACGCTGCGATGACCGCACACAATCGTATCCTATCTCTAGGATGCATGCGATGGGTTAATAGCAAATAGTGCTTATTCCTAAGCTCCTATCTCTTGTATTATGTATTCTTATTTGACGCTCCCGAGCCTAGATTCTGACCTGGCCTTCCCAAGCCTATATCCTGTCCTTAGATTACCCTTCTGAGTATCCGTAATGGATGAATGAAGCATACATAATATAAGACAAGCGCATGAACTTGGTCGAAGCAAGATTGTTACTATCCCTAGTGAACAACGCATGCCTTGCTTAATGCGTCCAACCACTTACCCTCCCGGAAAGTTGATTGTTGCTGACTTTACTCATAGAAAAGAAATGCGTTAGCCTATAGATAGGTGTTGTAGTAGCTTCACACTAAGCAAGTAAGATTACTCCCACACTCCCACAACGCACACCTCTCGGCGAGTTGCTACATGCTTCATATCCCTAATCCACATGACTATGTATGCGATACCCAAGCAATACCACTAAGTGTTGCAATGAAAGTGAAGATGCTAAACAAAGAAGATGGAGATTGAGTTGAAGGAACAGAGAAATGAATTGAAAACAGATTGTATTAATTCCTTAATTCCAAAATGTCATATAATACATTGTAAGAAAAGAAAGGGAAATGGAATGACCGGCTGGAAGCAAAGACTTGCTTCCAGGGATGTGCGTCAAGGCTGCTGGTGGTGCCATGGACGAGCGAAGAAGCTAAATCTCTCAAGATCTAGCTCCGGTCGAAGGCTCCGATCGTAGTAGAATGGAGGAAGGAGATAAAGAACTCTCAGCCATCTTCTCACGCAGTTTGTTTGGATCACGGGGAAAATCCCCGTATGGAGGGATAATCTCTGAATCATTTGAATTTCTGCTCATCGGCTTCTATTTATAGAGCTTGGGTCGTCGACGGCATTAATTGAACTGCTCTGAGTCTGACGTTTGGCCCTTAGTCCTTTCTGAACCTCTGTCACCAACGGCGTGGTAAGTGAAATGTCAACATCATCTTTTGGAATTCCTTGAGGTAGATGCATTGATGCGTTCATTCCACCTACCTTACGTTGATCCCATTAGTATGCATTTTTGTTTAACCGCAATCATTCAATGACCGCATTCGCTTAATACTGTAACTCTATACGATGACCGCAATCGCTTGACGAGCGCAACTCCCATGCGATGGACGCATATGGCTAATTACCGCAACATCCATGCGTTGATCGATGCATTTGACTTTGCGATGGAGAGTTTCTCCGCATGCGGTCATCTATGTGGTGGTCTGGTTTCCGCGTTTGCGTCCATTTCCTATTTTAGCTACAAAAATAGAACATTAAATGCATAATAACGCAAAATAACGGGTTAGCTGAGATTCAACCTACTGATCGGCGTAAGCTCACTTTCTCGTGAATTCCTAGCATGATTTTCGTATATTCTGCTTAACAACCTTCATAATTCTAAGTAAAACGCCTAAGATGACATGCATTTCTGCATGTCATCACTATGCGATGATGAATGATACATACATACGCAAAGTGACCGCATACTATCATATCCTATTTCTAGGGTGCATGCGATGCATAATAGCAAACAGAACTTATGTCTAAGTTTCTATCTCTTGCTTATGTGGTTCTAATCTGACTCTCTCAAGCCTAGATTCTAACCTGACTCTCTCAAGTCTAGATTCTTTCTTTAGACTACTCTCTCAAGTATTTTTAAAGGGTGAGTGACGCATACATAAGACAAAATTATCGCATAAAGTGAAGATCCTAGGTCATGCTAGCTAAGTGCTTCTCAACCCATTCGAAAATTTAGCTACTCATGCAAAATATGGAGAGATTGAAACAAGTGTTGAGATGAGAATTCCATTTTATAAATAAAGTCGGAATATAAAACAACAATGGAAAGTAGGGATAAGAAGCCCGGTAGCAATGTCTTGCTTCCCGAGTCTTTTACACTATCTTTTTACCCTACTCTTCCCAGAAGAATATTCTTGCTTTCGCAAGTTTCGGCCCTCTTTCCTTTCTAGTGCTTCTTGGCAGTCTTCCAAGCTAACCAGGAATGATCTCTCGGTGTCTTCTTCTCTTTGCTCGCCTCTACCTTCTAAGTATAAGAACAACTACAGACTAACGGCTATATATTTTGTGTATGATCTATCTTCTATGTATATGGCGAACTGTGTCAAACTCTTTTAACGATGGTGGTCTTTGATATTTATAGAGCTCAAGGTGAAGAAGCTTTTCTCTCTAATGATTGCAATTATGGGACGTCATTAAATCTTCTGTCTGATGTACCGATTAATGGTCACTGAAAATTTGAATGTACTTGCTACAGTGTGTCGTTAACGACTTGTCAACTAAATTGATTCGATCGTTATCAGCTTTTCGTCCCATCATGATTTATTATGCTTTCACCTTGATGCGTCGTCTTTATACGGCCACCTGTTTGAGCAAATTCTCGCAAGCGCATACGATCGCATGGCATTGCGGTCGCAATCTTTCATTGTGCATGGATGCCGAATTTCCCTGTATCGCAATTTACTTTGCGCCAACGCATTTTTCCTGTACAAAATAAGTAAATTAGCTGCTTTATGCGATAGGCGCAACAATCGCAATATTCTTAGTTTAACGCTTTTGGACATGATTTTGAATAATTTTACCATCGCATTCTCTCATTGTTTTACTCATTTGCGTTGTAATAACATGCATTTCTACCTGTTATCACACCCCCAAATTTAAAACAATGCTTGTCCTCAAGCATAAACTAAATATTTTCATTAGCGATCCAGCATCCTTTTCCTTACCTAGATTTCTCGAGGTGCCTTATTTAAATTTTATGAACCAAAATCTTCTTAATTTCTATCCTGGTCTCTTCCTAAAATATTTTTAAAACTTAGGGACCGCAAGTTTAACCTTGAAAAAGACTTTACTTATTTTCAAGACATCGCATGATTTATTTGAAAACTTTTTCCAACCGTGGTGTTTCCAAATGATTTTTATCCTTGCACAGATTAGATATTCTTTTTGTGACCTTACGTTAATCCAAGTGCCTCACCTTCGTTTTGGCTTGCTCCACGGATGTCATGTGAATATTCAACTACGAGCAAGGCACTTTTTCTCAGTCTAAACTCATGCTCATTTGGCAATGGAGTTACTATCACTCAATTTATGCATTGATCACGATTCCTACCTTCATTTTGGCTTGCCCCCACAGGTGTCATGTGGACATCCAACTACAAGTAGGATCCGATCTCAACGTTATGATTTTTTTTAAGTTGAAATGTCTAAAAGTAACTAGGTTGAAAATACTGGCTTCCCTAAATTTAAATGCAGCAATGTCCTCATTGCTGATAGACTGAAATGATTCATGCGATGCTCTTAGGAAGTTTCGTAAATCTCATTTTAAAAGAAAGCTGGTGAACCACTAACTTCTAGAAATATTTCATGAATTGACTATCCTGAAATTAAGTTGATTCTATTACATACGATGAGAGATAAAGGCATGCGTTTCATTATTAAAATCAAATTGGTACGGAAAACAAATGTGGTGACTAACTAGTGTAATCAACATTTAATGATTACGCCAACTAAAGAGGATGCGATGATAAAATTATCAATGTTAAAAATGAGATTTGATAATGTAAAATTTGGAATAAACAAAGTTAAAGAAAGATACAACCCCCAAATTTGCTCTGTTGCCCGCATCTTTTGTGATCGCATCTTTCTTTACGGCGAGCTGATTTCTTCGATTGCAATGGGCTGAACGAACTGGTTTCATTTTTTGGTTATCACGTAGCCACTGCAATCGTTTACCACGATCGTTGCTAAAAAGATTGAGAGGGTTAAAAATATAAAAGATAGAGTTGATAAAACTCTATTTTTTTTTTTAGTTGTGGTGTTCGTACAGAAAAAGGTAGAGTAAGTTCATGAAATAAATATGGAAAAAGGATACTTCAAAAAAAATTACGTCCCTAATGAGTTTGTATTGCATAATATCATATGGACTGCTCATTTCTTCGTCAGTCAGGAATTCCTCAGGTCCATTGAGGTTTTCTCGTGATACAAGTCTCCTCCGTGATATATCTTGACTCTTTGCCCGTTGACTTTGAATGTGTTGGTCCCATCCTCATTAGTTAACTCAACCGCTCCATGCTGGAATACCTTTTTGATTATAAATGGACGGGACCATCGTGACTTTAATTTTCTGGGAAAAAATCATAGCCGAGAATTGTATAACAAGACCTTCTATCCAACTTGGAGATTCTTCTCGCATAGTCGTTTGTCATGTCAACGTTTTGCGCACTCCTTGTAGATCTTGGAATTTTCATATGCTTGAGTTCTCCATTCATCTAGCTCGATCAACTGAAGTTTTCTTGCCTCCCCTGCAGTTTTCAAATCAAAATTGAGCTTCTTCACTGCCCACAGTACTTTGTGCTCCGATTCAAGTGATAGGTGGCATGCCTTTCCAAACACCAGTGCATATGGGGACATACCTATAAGTGTTTTATAAGCGGTCCTGTATGCCCACAAGGCACCGTCTAGCTTCATGGCCCAATCTTTGCGTGAAGGATTCACCACCTTCTCTAGGATCAGTTTGATTTCTCTATTAGACACCTTGGCTTGGCCGTTCGTCCGTGGATGGTATGCGGTGGTGACCTTATGGTGGATATTATACTTGAGTAGCAATTTGTTGATGATGCTATTGAAAAAGTGGGAGCCTTCATCACTTATTATGGCACGTGGGGTGCCAAAACGAGTGAAGATATTTTTCTGCAAGAATTTGGAGACTATCGTCATGTCGCTTGTAACGCATGATACCTCTTTAACCCCTTTGGAAACATAATCGACGACCAAGAAAATGTACTTGTGACCATTTGATGGTGAAATTGGTCCCATGAAGTCTATGCCTCATACGTTGAATAGCTTCAATTCTAAGATAATATTCATTGGCATCACATTCTTCCATGAAATGTTTCCCGTGTGTTGGCATCTGTCACATTTCATTGAATAGTCTCTCGCATCCTTGAATAAAGTTGGCAAAAAATATCCACTTTGTAACAACTTTGCTGCTGTGCGTTGGCCACCAAAATGTCCACCATACGGTCAGTCATGGCATTGGAATAGTATGTGCTGTTGAGCAGTCTCTAGTACACATAGACGATAGATTTGGTCTGACCCCCCTTGTAAAGATTTGGCTCGTCCCAATAATAAGACTTACATTCGTGTATAGCCGCCTCTATTGGTGGGCTATATAGTTTTCTAGGAATTGTTCACAAACTAGATAATTGACCACATCTGCGTACCATGGTAATTCCTCTATTTTGAACAGCTGCTCATATAGGAAGGTTGCGTTCACCTCCGACTGGTTGCGGTCGACTTTTCCGGATTTTCTAATCTTGATAGGTGGTCTGCAACCTAGTTCTCTGTCCCCTTACGATCAATGATTTTCATGTTGAATTCTTGAAGGAGGAGAACCCATCGAATTAACCTCGGCTTTGTATCTTTCTTTGTCATTAAATATTTGATCGCCAAGTGATCGGTGTTAACGATCACTTTGGATCCCAACAAGTAAGCTCTAAATTTCTCCAGCGCAAAGATCACCACAATAAGTTCTTTTTCAGTGGTAGTGTAATTAGCTTGGGCAGGGTTTAAGGTTCTACTCGCATATGTGATATGGTGTAGCATTGTTTTTTCCTTTTGTGCTAGCATCGCCCCCATCGCGTAACCCCTAGCATCGCACATCAGCTCAAACGGCTTTGTCCAGTCCGGTGCGATCAATACATGTGCGGTTATCAATGCGTTCTTCACTATTTTGAATGCGTTGAGGCATTGTTCATCAAAGTCAAACGTTCTCTTGGCCTCTAGCAACACACTCAATGGTCGAGAATTCTTCGAAAAGTCCTTCACAAAACATCGATAAAATCGTGCATGTCCCAAGAAACTCCTGATAGCCTTCACATTTGCTGGTGGTGGAAGCTTTTCAATGGCCTCAATCTTCACCTTATCCACCTCCAGCCCTTCCTTGGAAACTTTGTGCCCAAGCACAATACCTTTATTCACCATGAAGTGGCACTTCTCCCAATTCAACACAAGATTTGTCTCTTCACATCTTCTTAGTATCTTCTCCAAATTGGTTAGACAGACTTCATATGTTTACCCGTAAACTGAGAAGTCGTCCATAAAAATTTCCACTGAATCTTCAAGATACTCAGAGAAGATGGCCATAATGCACCTCTGGAATATGCTCGGCGCATTGCATAATCCGAACAGCATGCGTTGAAAAGAAAATGTTCCGTAGGGGCAGGTGAATGTGGTTTTCTCTTGCTCTTCAGAAGAAATCATTATTTGGTTGTAGCCCGCATACCCGTCCAAAAAGCAGAAGTAATCATTTCCTGCTAGGCGATCTAGCATTTGGTTAATAAAAGGCAAGGGGAAATGATCCTTCTTCGTTGCCGTATTGAGTTTGCAGTAGTCCATGCAGATCCGCCAGCCAGTGACGGTTCTCATTGGTATTAATTCATTATTTGCAATTGGAACTATCGTCATTCCTCCCTTCTTGGGCATACAAAGGCTAACCCACGTGCTATCAGCGATTGGATAAATAATGCTTGCGTCCAACTATTTAATTATCTCATTTTTCACGACCTTCTTCATCGCAGGGTTTAGTCTACGTTGAGGTTCGATAGACCCTTTTTGGTTATCATCGAGACGTATCCTGTGCATGCAATATGCGAGGCTGATTCCTCTTATGTCTACTAGCGTCCATTCTATTGCTTTTATGTACTTCTTCAAGATGCTAAGTAGTGCATTTTCTTATTCTTCTTAAAGCGTAGAGGAAATTATCAATGGCAAAGTTTCATTTTGCCTCAAGAAAACATACTACAAGTGGCTTGGCAAGGTTTTTAATTCCACGATAGGTGGTTGTTCCAAGGAAGGTTGTTGTGCTTTTCTCTCTTCATTCAACGTCAATTTTTCTTCTTTTTTTTGTTGTCCCCATGATCGCATTGCAGGTTGCTATGGATGTGGTCGCATCCTCTCTTTCATTTTCATCTTCGAACTCTTCTTCTTCACAACAACTAGGTTCATTGTCGAAATCTGATAGGTCTTCTTCTTTCGAATACTTCATGGCTTTAATAATGTCAAACCTGAGCTTCTTTCCATTTACACTCAACGTGATCTCTCTCTTATACACATCAATTTGAATGCGACCAGTGGATAAAAATGGTCGTCCCAATATGATGTGTACATCCTTGTCCGCTTCGTAGTTGAGAATGATGAAGTCTGCCAGTAAAATAAATTTGTCAATTGAGACCTAGACATCCTTCACCTTCCCCTCTGGATGAACTAAGGACCTGTCCACCAGTTGGAGAGTCACCGTTGTGGGCGCCAGCTGCACCACATTCAACTGTTTAAAAATTGAAAGGGGCATTAAGTTCATACTGGCCCAAGGTCGTAAAGCGCTTGACCTATATATATCCCGCCAATTGAGCAGGGTATCGTGAAACTTCCGGGGTCGCGTATTTTTGGTGGAATAATGGTGATTGACTTTTGTGTTAACTCCACCGTTGCAAACTTTCCTGTGCTCCTTTTTTGTCACCATGTCCTTCAAAAACTTAGCATACTTTGGCATTTGTTCAATCGCTTCAGTGAAAGGGATGTTGATATGTAGCTATTTTAACATGTCCATGAAGCGATGGTACTGAACTTCATTATTTTTCTTCTTCTTAAGTCCTTGAGGAAATGGTGGTAGCTATATCTTCACGGTTCCCTGTTCCATAGACCTAGAAGTGGATTCAACTTCTGGTTCCATCGTCTCATGTTCTTCTGGTTCCTCTTGTGTCAATGGGGTATTGGATTCTATCGCAACTGAAATAGTCCTTCTTGGCTCCATCTTCTCTTCAGCTACTATCTTTCCACTTTGCAAAGTCACGACTTGACATTGCTTCTTTCCTGTATTCCCCGGGTTGTGAAGAAGCTCAGTTGAACTCGACAATGCCCTTTTTGGTCTATTTTTAAGCTCGCCCACAATGTGCCCTATTTGAATTTTGAGATTGCAGATTGAAGTCGCCTGATTCTGGAGCACAATTTCATTCTTCTCAATATATTGCTTTAATAGGCTCTCCAGAGAAGAAGATGGCGGCACTTGCGAGCTGCTAACTTGATTTTGCACTTAACCGTTTGTTCGTGGGAAAATTCCTGGCAGCCATTCTTTTTGCACCATCGGTTGATAATTTTGTTGTTGATTTTTCCATGCGAAGTTGGGGTGGTTTCTCCATCCGGGGTTGTAAGTGTTGGAGAAAGGATTATTCTTTACGAAGTAAACAGATTGCGGATTCCTCGGACATTCTCCCATTGGGTGCGAATCTCCACAAGCAGCACAACTTGTGCTTGTCTGCTTGATTGTGTTGACCTGCCCTCTATCCGTTCCCAGGATATTGCGGCAAAAAGAAGGAAAAGTTGTGTCGACCGTATAGAAATTGGCTTAGAAATGCAAAAATTGTAAAGTGTTGTAACCAACCCGCTAACCCCATTGCGCTGGCAAAATGGAATGTCCAAGTCTTTGTTTTACAGAAAACAGGTCACCGCATGTGACAATCGCTCGAGGACAAAAATGAACAACGCATTATCACCACATACGGCAATCGATCAAGAACGAAAAAGAACAACGCAATTGCAGCGCATGCGACGATCGATCATAGACGCAAACGACCAATGCATTTGCACCACATGCAGCAATCGATAAGAAGATCAAAGCAATTATACCGCATGCGGCAATCGATCGTAGATGTACAGAGCGACACATTCACAAGAACTTCTGAAATTGTACAGCTTTTCTGTTGTATGATTTTGACAAATTAAATGTGGAGCAGAGTCGATGTTTCCACTAAGCCATGGTAGGAAAAATAAACTTTTCAGAGCAAGACCACTGATGCAGAGGGTGCCAAGGTCTATAAATAGTTACATCGAATTCAAAGAAAGGAGGTCGGTTCAAAGAGACAACTTAGAGAAAATTTGGGGAGAAAGACGAGACAAGACCGAAAGGTAAGTCTCTGGAGCAAGCAAATCATTCCCATTCCCGAAGAGGAAGCTCTGTGCAAAAGATCACTAATACCTGGAAAACAAGCCTGAGAGGGAAGTTCTCCATTCCATTCCTACCACACGTCGACAAGCAAATCATCTTCGATCGGGATCCATGTCAAGACATTGACATGTTTTCCGTATTTTGTTTTAACTTTCTATTCTCTAATATTTCATTCACTATCTGTAACAAATGCTTATCCTTAGATCTTAATATCATTATCGTATTCATCATCTTCTCTCTATTCTTCACCATACATTCATCAACCATTTCCTTCACCATGTGTAACTAATCCCCCAGGGTAAAGGGAAAGGATTAAGCGAGTAAGTTAATCTTTGTTAAAGAAATCGGCCGAGTTTAGCTAACGCGTGCTCAACGGCAACTTCACCTGTGAGAGAAGAAGTAAAGATGTTATTCCACCTCTCGAAAGAAGGTTGGAAGAATGTGTTAATTAAAGCAAGAAGGTTCCAGAGTTGGGAATACGGCCGATCACTGAAAGGTGTAAGCCAAGGGAAAGCGGAACCTTAGTTGCATCCTCAACAAGATTGACGAACTTGCGATGTTCTTTCCATCAACCCATTCTCTTTCTGACACATTTCATGAGACTTGCCACCACATTCATCAAATACTTTTACACAACTTCACAGCCAGTCCTCACCTTGTATATCGTTTATTCATTTATCTGTTACCGTATTTTATTTTATTATCGCAATTTATTTATCACCGCATTTTATCATTGCACTTTATTTATCATCGCACTATTATTATCGCACTTTTCTTTATCATCGCACTCTACTCTTTATCGCATTTTACGTTTACCGCATTTTACTTTTTAAATCTAATTCATTATTCTTTTTGTTTATCGGTCGCATATACCACATTAGTATCGCATTAATCACCGTAATCCCCGTGTTCGACCTCAGATCACTCTGAGAAACTTGCATTGGAATTATACTTGGTTTTATGCATGCTACACGAACGCATACTACGAAAGCATTTAAGCATCACCGCATACATCACTTAGAACGTAGTATCGCATATTATCAATATCGCAAAGCGCATACATCGTCAAAGACCTAATAGGTTTTTGACTACACGACAACGAAAACAAATTTCCATTACAAGTTTTTGGCGTCGTTGCTGGGGATTGGCAATTTTTAGTGTTGAATATTTTGTGGTATTTTGCAGGACAGATCTCTGTTGTACTGTCTGTTTACGTGGAGAGCAGGCTGACAGTGTATGAATACTAGGACTGAACCAGAATTCGATTCCGACCCAGAGATCGAGAGAACCTTTCGTGCAAGAGCACGCCAGAACCATACAAGGCGAAGACGAAACATGGCAAACAACAACGATAGGCCCGAGGGGAATTAAGGAATCAATCGGTCGGTGCAAGACCCAGTTTTTCTGGCTACCAACCTCAATATTCCCATGAGGAACTATGCGGCGCCTAACTTATATGACTTTCGCCCAGAATTGCAAGACCTACGGTGGAGGAAAATGAAAGATTCGAAATTAAGCCGGTCATGCTCTAAATGATTCAAAATGCGGGGCAGTTTGGAGGTCTACAAGGAGAGGACCCGGATGCATATTTGACCATCTTCATAGAGATGTGTAATACATTCTCCATCCCTGGCGTGACTCTTGAAGGAATAAGACTATATCTCTTCCCGTATACACTTCGAGATGAGGCAAAGAGGTGGGCTCATTCATTGGAGCCAAATGAAATCAACTCTTGGGATCAGTTGGTTGAGCGATTTATGAAGAAAATTTTCCCTTTCGCAGTCAACGCAAGAAGACGAAGGGATGTGTTAAATTTCGAATAGATGGAAAATGAGACTCTGAGCACCTCATGGGTGCGATTCAGAAGACTGGTGAAGAACTGTCTGCATATCGGGATTCCCGATTGCGTTCTTATGGAAACCTTTTATAATGGCCTGGACAGATCGACGTAAGTTATTGCTGATGCCTCCGTGGCAGGAGGATTTATGGATAAAACGTACACTGAAGCCAAAGTCATCTTAGATTGCATTTCGCGAAATATAGATGACTAGGTAGATGATAGGTATAGAGGAAGAGGCCCAGAGCAAAGAAAAACGGAAAGCGCCATTGAACCAGTTGATACAATGACCACATTGGCCGTACAAATGGCTGCGGTCACCTCGCTTCTCCAAACGATGGCGATTAATCAAGGAACTCTCTCCCAAGGTGCAGCGTAAGCCAATGCGCTAACACAAGTGGCAGCGATAAGTTGTGTACAATGCGAAGGGGGTCATTAAGTAGAAATATGCCCATCAAACCCACAGATAGTGTACTCGATCCAGAACAACCCGTTTAGCAACACGTACAACCTAGGTTGGTGGAACCATCCCAACTTCACTTGGGAAGGAAGCAACAACCAGGGAGACCAAAGGAATCTACAGAACAGTCATCCTGGGAATCGAGGCAACCATCCAGCTTTTCATTAGGGTCAAAATCAGAGTAATCATCAGAATAGGAAATCAAACAACCAACCTTTCTCATCTAACACGTCAAAAAATTCATCGTCCTTGGAAGCCCTGCTCAAGCAGTATATAGAAAAAAAAATGATGCAATCATGCAATCGCAAGCATCTTCCATAAAGAACTTGGAGGTCCAGGTCGGGTAGCTGGCAACTGAGCTTAGAAACAAAACATCTGGTACGCCACCCAGTAACTCAGAAGCCCCTGGATCGAGTAGGAAGGAACAATGTCAGAAGTGACAGCAGGCAAGTCTGATCGCTTGCGGGGATGCGGTTGCAGTAACCCTGAAGACCCTTTTAAAACAACATCCCTATCACTATCTTTATCGCTTTCTTTACTATTTTGTTATTGCTTTCGTAAATTAGTTTTCCTGCTTACTTGAATTTATTTCTACTTCAATTTCAGCTATCGTTAATTTAGTTTCATGCCTAGTTGAATTTAATTCCATTCCAATCTTAGTTTGCATTGATCTTAAATTCTATTGAATGAATGATGAAAGTGAACACCACAACGTCTTATCAATTTGGTTTTGGGATAAGCATTGTGATGTTGATGATGCATAATAACGTTGGGTATGCATTGCAACGACGAGTGTCTCTTGCGTTAATAGATACACTTTGTGCTCATCCTCCAAAAATGCATTGCGTTAACGGATAAGTTGCGCTCGTATGTACATTGCACCCACCCTCACCAAATACGCACTATGTTGATGGTTGTGTTGCACTGGTAGAAATACCGTGTGCCCGTCCTCTAGAAATGCGTTGCGTTAATGGTTGTGTTGCGTTAATACATACGTTGTGTTTGTCCTCCGCAAATATGCATTTCCGGTAACGGATGCATTGTGTTAACAACTTAACATTGCGCCCGTCCTATTAAAAAAATGATAAAATATTCGCGGAGAGGGTAGTCGAATCGCTTCAGCTCCCGAGAAAAATATTACTTAGCAGATGAAACGACGTCCTTTCCTGCTAAGTCATAATGGGAGGGGCGCGGCAGGCTTTTTGGAATACCAAAGCCTACCACACAGCGATCGCGTTGGGCCCATCAAGGCTCAACCTATAAATCGCACCTCTTCGTGAACTTTCATCTAAAGAACAAAAAAAGTTTCCAACCTCTTTCTTTTAACCAAACCAATGGCCGGACAATCATCCCATTCCTCTTCCCAGCCATCGTCCCCTTCCCATGCCCCCGTCAACGCGTGGGAGGCGGTCTTCCTCGCTGCCATCCGTCGCCTTGCCGCTCAGCCAAAGCCATCCCCTAGAATCGCCAGAAAACCCCGACGAAAAACCTCTGTAGCCGCATGATAACAGGCAGAAATGCACGTTATCATTGTTTAGCCTTGTTCTTAGATTTTCTTTTACCGGACATGAGGGAAGGAGGTTGTGCCGACATATCGTTCCGGTAAACTTGGAAGAGCGCTGGAATCTTCAAGAACAGAGAGAGGGTGACTCTTGCAGAAGTAGGAATATCGTTTGAATCGAATAGAGATTGACAGTATAAAAGCCTCGGTCAGAAGGGAGTTGCTACTAAGATCTCTACCTTTATCTTCCATTGTTATTTTATACTCGACTCATTTATAAAAATGGAATTTACTTCTCTATCTCTGTTCACTCTCTATTATTTACGCATGAGTAGCTAAATTTGTTGAATGGGTTGAGAAGTATATCTGTTCACTCTCTACAGGATCTAGGCTTGGGAAAGTCAGGTTAGAATCTAGGCTCAGGAGAGTCAGATTATAATGCATAATCAAGAGATAGGAACTTAGGAATAAGCACTGTTTGCTATTAACGCATCGCATGCATCTTAGAGATATGATATGATTGTGTACGGTTACCTTGCCTTTGTGCATATTGCATCATTACATAGGCTAAAAGTAGAGACTTAGGAATAAGCTCTATGGACACTTTTGCATTCAATACATGCGTTCTAGACTTAGGAGCATCACATTTGCATTGGGAAATGGCTTGCTGTGCATGGTTGTAGCATGATCGCATAGTCTGACGCATTCCTAAGTAACGCTGGCTAGAAACCTTCTCAACTTATTCATCCGCATATTTTGTGCATCTATCACACAATCAAACTTCTCAAATCCGCTGCATTTGTTTATTTTTCATTATCGCAATCAACAACCAAACCAACAATTAATTGAGTTATTGGTTACCGCAAAGTTTTCTAAAAATTACCACCGCAACCTGTTTTCATAAGTCCCTGAGTTCGACCCTGGACTTCACAGGAAACTAAGTAGAGTTTATACTTGAATTTCGCTGAGGAAACTTGAGTGCTCAACGCAATTTCACCATCGCATTTCATCCACATTTCCAAATCATAAAATAACGTATTAACACAATAACACCCACCCACCGTGAGGGGCCGAGCATGGAGAGTGCCCCTGCCACCAGACCTAAGGTGGCGCTCCTAGTACCTTCAACTGAGAGTGAACTGAAACGAAAAGGCGACAATGAGATATTCGAGAGTATTTTGAGCCATTTAGAAAAAGATGGGGGGTTACCAGAGGTCGGAGTAGTGAACCAGCCCCTACCGTCAGAGGAGAAGTTAGCGATAGCTTCATGAAAAATGGCCCTACCATTTCAGATCCTAAGGAGACTGCCCCAACAGAATCCAATGAGGGACCCATTAGGGCTGTTTTGGAGGTTGTGGAGGCGAAGAAGCAGACGGGGAAGTCTGAAGAGAAGAAGGAAAAGAGAAAAGATGAAGAAAAACGGGCAGAAGAAGATGAAGTCACCCGGCTGGAAAAGGAGAAGAAAGAAATAATGGAGGAGTGAAAAACAACAGCGCAGGCAAGAAGAGAAGCGCCTGAAGAAAGAAGAAGAAAGGAGGAAGAGGGCAGAAAGTTTAGATGTCG